>NW_026294492.1:11549853-11682353 GCF_007827085.1 Peromyscus californicus insignis
TCTTTATTGTGTGTGTGTGTGTGTGTGTGTGTGTGTGTGTGTGTGTGTGTGTGTGTGTGTCTGAGAGAGAGAGAGAGAGAGAGAGAGAGAGAGAGAGAGAGAGAGAGAGAGAGAGATCTTTGAATCCACACATGAAGTAAAGCACATTGGCCTCCTACAAATGGGTAGGCCTCCTTCCATCTACTGAAGGCCTGAGCAGAACAGCATGTAGTGAGGACTTCCTGCCGTTAAGCTAGGACATGGGGCTAATGCATTTGGACTTGGACTGGAACTTGGAAATTACACTGTGAGCTCTCCTGGTTCTCAGTCTTGCAGATCCAGCCCGGAGCCAGACCATAAGCTCTCCAGTGTGCCAACTGCAGATCTTGGAATTTCTGAGTTCCTGTAACTGTATGGGTTAGTTTCTTAAGAGCCTGTGCTTGCTCTCTCTCTCTCTCTCTCTCTCTCTCTCTCTCTCTCTCTCTCTCTCTCTCTCCTGTCTGTCATCATCATCTATCACCTATTTATTTATCTACCATCTATTTAATTTATATCTCTATATTTACCACTAGACCTAGACCTGGATAAAATACATATGCTGGGTAACAAAGAATGTGCTAGTATTTTTTTTAAAGCAAAGAAGCTACATTGGCTACACACTTCCTTCTGAAAATATGTTCTGTAAGTTTGATGTAGGTCTAGACTATTCTCTGAAGCCAAGGCTGTCTACACCCTGGCTTTTTCATAGGTGAGCTACCTGATGACAGACAGGCACTTCAGTCCTGCTTCCTCAGATATGCTGCTCATAGCAGATTCTCTTGAAAACTGATGAAAAGGGATTCAACCCAGCCCAGAGCTGAGCATACAAAGTGCCCTCTGTGTTCGTTTTCTTTCTTCTTGTTCAACACACATCCTGTGAGGTTCTCCAGATGGGGTCTAACCTCCACCTTGCCCATGACCTCTGGTGGTTTGTATTAATTCTGCCCCAGATACTCTGCCCTTTTCTGCAGCTCTCCTTGGATGGGGAAGGATCTCTCTAATTTCTTTTCCTTTTATCTCGTACGACCTACACTTTCCTTTGAGATGTTCATAGGGTTCAATCTGGCCAACTTCTTTCATATATCCAGGCATCAAATTGCCTTCCCTGAACAACCTGTAAATGCTTTTCACTCCTACCTCCATTGTTCTTACATCTTTCCATTGCACCTAACACAATGTAGACATTGGAATAGATGGACAGACAGACAGACAAATATTTGACAGGTCAGGTGTTTTACTTTACTCAAGATGCCAGTAACACAGTATGCATTCAATAAATATCTGCTCACTGAACGAAAAGATAAATGCATGATTGAACTAAGCCCAGCACCACCGTCCTGATGCCACTGCACATGCTCAGAAGCATCAGGGGTAGACACTCAGCTGTGCGTAGAAGATAATAAGGTAGCCATAGAAAGAAGCCACCCACTGGTACACCAGGCTAGAGCAGCCCTTGTTCTTTACACCAACAGGTAACTGGGAAATGGGGGGGGGGAGTCTATAGTGGGCCTCTCCTGGTCACTAAGACCCTCCTGACAGTTTCCTCAGGGGGAAAGCTGTTACAGAGGGTTTTGTTTTTTTTTTGTCAACGTAATTCCTCAGCCATATTGGCCCATGTAGCTGGGAGATGAGTTTCCTCAGTACCATGCAGAGGACATCAGGCCACACTGTCCTATACAAAGACAAGAGCATGTACTTTGGATTGGACATACTCAGCACTAAGGGTTCAAATCCTGTACCCTTCAGTTACTAGCTGTGTGGCCTAGGCCATACATACATGTACGTATATGAGTTCCTTTTCTGTCTTCCATAAAATGGGGACAATAATGGTAGTGAGATTAATCCCCAAGATTATCATGAAGATCCAAGGTAACAATGTAGGATTCTCAGCATATCAGATATCTTTGGAGCAGGGCATTGAGAGTTCTCTGACTAATGTCAGCCAAAGTTAAAAACAACTGATGTGCAAATAAGGCCTATAGTTTCTTTCTTACTGCTAACACACACACACACACACACACACACCAGTTTTCTTTTCTGTTTTTCCTTTTGGAGAGGGAGGGACCACACCATTTTAAATGGGCATTCTTTTGGTCCTGCTGATATCTATGAATCCTGGTAAGCAAAAGATGAGATGATGAGGTCGATTTTGCAATCTCTAGATGCTCAGGATAAAATAACTTCAAGTAGATGTGCTAGAAAGTCCACGCCAACATAGACAGAAGGATGACATTTCATTGTTCTCAAGTTCATATTTTGGGTTGCATGGGCCTCTCAAGATGTGAGTTAGTCAAGCTCTTAGAAATAGATTGACAGAGTACCACCATCTCAGAGGATATGGGAAAGTGCTTCCAGCATGTGGATAGTCTTAGGATGCTGAGCATTGGTCTACACAGTTAGTTTTCCATGTAATCCTGGAAGTTTTGTCTCCTGTGATGGCTCTTGGCATAACATGGTTCCTGAGTCACACTTGGCATTAGAGACCCTGTCCTCTATAGACTACCAACTCAGGCCAGTCACAAGAGACACAGTCTAGAGGTCTGGGACAAAAAAAGGTAAGGTCTCTGTGAATGGGCCTCACTGTAGGAAACTCCTACAAACCACCCCCAAGAGCATAGGCACCAAACTGGAATTAACTAGAAATTCTGCCCAACTAGGAAGCCCACACAATGCACCTCCACCCCACACCCCACCCCAAATGTCCAGGCTCCAAACACTTTGTCCTCATAACACAAAATAGCAACAGGCAATGCTATTTTTCTGTTCCCATTCCACAGAAATAAATAATGTAGCAATTCAGATTCAGGAATCTTCTCAGGGCTGAGAGAGAGAGAGACAGACAGAGAGAGAGAGAGACAGAGAGAGACAGAGAGACAGAGGAAGAGAGAGATAGAGAGAGAGACAGAGAGAGAGAGAGAGACAGACAGAGACAGAGAGAGACAGAGAGAGAGAGACTGAATTACCACAGGTAGCTTTATCTGTGCGGGGAAAAGCTACCCAGGAGGGAGAGCTGTTAAGATACCCATAGCAGGACCTTTTCTTTCTGCCCTAGAGCTTTGGTACATTGGTTTTCTTTTCTATAAATTGAGGAGGTCATCACTGTACCCCAGAAAGGCAGGGTATAACTGCGACAGTAAGAGGTAGGAAGAATCATAGCATTCAGGACCACCCCAAGGAAAGATGCTACAGTGGCCAAAAGCACTATGTGATTGCTGTCTCTGTTGAGGATGCTGGTTATCAAGATGCTGGGACACTCAGTCAAGTTTACAGCACTGTTATTCTTGGACATGATGATGAATTCTAGCACAGGACTAAATGCTTCAGAAACTGGATTACCCTTTAATTTAAGGAATAAGTTGATAAACATGTGTATCTTCCTATCACACAGCTGACATGCATGCCCTGTCAAATTTTCTAATCATAAGTAGATTGCAGCAGGCATAATTACATAGTCATATTTCAGCATCTACTGGGGATGTGTTTTCCCCCCGACACCCAAATTCACAGATGTTCAAATCCTTCTACAAAAATGGCTTAATGATTATATATAACCTACACATATGTTTCCTATCACTTTAAACCACCCTTATAATGCCTAACACAATGTAAATGCTACATAATCCACTGCATAATGCATTGCTGAGGAAATAATGGCAAAGAAAAACACAAGCCCACATTCAGAACTGTAACCCTCTATGCCTAACAGTCACACCGAGGTGGGATACATCAGGCAGAATGCAACCTATTTTCGAATGTTTTACATTTGTGGCGAGTGGGATCTGCAGACTGCGAATCTGCAGATATAGAAGACCTACTGTGTTTGATTTTCCTGGGTTTCCAGAATACTGGAGCAGCTGTGATCTCGTGGATTTATTCAGAACAACTTGGATATATTGACCACCTACTAACTACCTGACAGAATGCAAGGCCGACTCCTAAGACTTAAGGGCAAATAACACAGCTTCCTTCATCATGGAGCTTCTGTAGTCTCGGTACATCCCTCAAAAATACTGACGTTAGAATATCCCCCATTCCTTGGATGCCATTAAATACTGTCTTACTAAGAACATACTGTTCACATATTATATAACATGGTTTGTATGTGGGGGTTAGTCTATACTATTTTCCCAACTCCAAAAGAGCACACAGCTTTACTGGCTGCCATGGGACTTGCATGTAACATCTACTTTTCCAGGAGAAGGTATCAACTGGTCATTCGCCTTGTTAAGCAAATGGAATTTGAGTAGCACAGAGAATGTTGCATCCCAGCAGAAGCCTCTGCAGGCTTCTCAAGTTTGTGATACTTTCCTCACTCTCTTCTCCATGCCAGGAGCCTGACACATTCCAAAAAGCATCTGGTCCCTCAGCCCAGGTCCCAGCTATAATAAGAAATGTGGGAAGAGCCACAGAAGCCCACTCACAGCCTTTGAAATGAGCCATAAGGAGGATACTTGTTGCTATAAACTACTGGGATGAGGATTTTATTTCTTACCCCAGCAAAACTGACTGATACACTACATTTTCCCAGATTATTTTGTGTTTACAATCCTTACACTGGGAACAGATGAGAGAATGATGTCCACTCTATGAGTAAGGTCCCTAAGACCCGAGAGTCAGTAGGTAAAGCCCAACTGGATGATAAATCAAACAGGAAGGATCTAAAAGCAGGATAAACAAACCAACGCTCATTTTAATAGCCAAGTGCAATGAAAAGACTGTCCTAACTGTAGTAAGTAAAACCTGTACAAACTACAGATAATTAAAACCCCAGCAAACCATAAAGTTTTCATTGGCCTTTGGGATACTTCCCAGCATCAGGTGATCTAGCAAGAGAATAGGAAGCACGCAACTAAAGACACCAGAGTCAAAATGCAGAGCTTCTAATCCCATTCAACCCGATGATGGGCCAGCTCCTGGGCTCTCCCCCACAATGCTGAATGGTCACGCCCCAGAGGAGGGATGAAGGGGTGCTGCTCCTCTGACGCCAAATCTCCCTGAGCTCAGGATGGGGAGTAATCTAAGACTCCTTGACAAAGGGTCCCAGAATGCCCACCACATGCCTGGAATGGGAATGGAGGATGGTAACAGAGTGTGTGTGATTTCAGCAGGTCACGAGGATCATTGGCCTCCGTGTCTCTTCAAGGAGATACTCATGCAGGACAGAAGTTCACAGGCCCTGTCTGACTCCTGTGACTAATGCAATGTTCCTGTTCCTGTTGTTGATTCAAAACTCACTGTTTTTCTTTAATTCTCCTTTCCCTTTTACTTTCGATTAAAAAAAAAACCTATTCATCCCGGGTGAGTGGGTCGGCTTGATCATCAATTTAGACCCACTTCACCCTGATCCCATGCTTCCAAACCAGCCTGCTAGCAGATAGGGAAGGTATTCGGCAGCAGTTCAGCTCTCTGCTAGCAAGCTTGGTTCTCAACGGCTATTTCTGGGGGCACTGGCACCTTGCATGTGGTTTCCCACCACAGTTCACATCACTGGTTTCCAATGCTAACCCCGGCTAGGCTGAATTTTAACACCACCCTCCCCTTCTGCCCACAGATGATGTTTCCATGCAGCACCAGGCCCGCCTCCTCCGAGCCTCCCCCGACCCCCCCTCATTACTGTAATAGCAACTAAAGAAAAACAAACAGTCACCTCCTGGTAATCAGCTAAGTGTGCCCATGTGTGTGTTATTAAAGCATTACATTCAACGACAGAGACCAAATACTAACATAAATCAGCAAAAGTAGTTCTGAAGGCTGGAAGAAAGCCCAAACAGGCAGCTGGAGACATACCAAGGGGAGCGGAGTTGACACCAATTGAGTTCGGAACAAATGCTAAGACTTCATCTGAACCCAGGCATCACATGGTGAGCAGAGGTCCCCGATAGGCATGTGATTCACACACTGCAATTTGTGCAGAACTTTAATCCGTGTCAAAGAGTGTTTGTTACTCTACCCTACAGAGGGAAGGAAGCAAGACAGAAGATCAACCCCAGGGGAGCATGAAGGGGAGGGACGCCCATGCAGCATCACTGGCAGACACAGAATGAATTTTGCCTTCTTTAATATCAGGTACCAGAAATAGTCTCTTGCTTTTTTTTTTTTTTTTTTTTTAACATCTTCACTTCAAAAACTTGAAAGGTGCATTTGAATCAGAAAATTGAAACTATTTATCACAAGGGTTTGAGCCCAGAAGAATCCAGTCTCCCTGAGGCCAGGTCTTATGCTACCTACCCAGGCTTCTTCAAGATCTGTTTTATTTTAAGAGTGTGTGTGTGTGTGTGTGTGTGTGTGTGTGTGTGTGTGTGTGTGTGTGTGTGTGTCTGTGGGGAAGGTACGTGTAACTGACTGCAGGTGACTACAGACAACACTGGACCCCCTGGATTTGGAGTACCAGGCAGTTGAGAGGCACCCAATGTGTTTGCTAGGAACCAAACTTGGATCGTCTGCAAGAACAGGGTATGCTTTTAACTGTGGAGGCATCTCTACTGCTCATGCCTCCCCTCCCCCGCCACCACCATCTCCCCCCCCCCCCCCCCCGCCCCACCACCGTGCTCCTTAAGGTACATGTGCTGTCAGTTCATCTCTCAAAGACAGCTATTTAACAAATAACAAAACAAACAAACAAAACCAAAAGCAACAAACGAAAACTCTTTGCCTTTTCCCTTTATATTTTATTTGAGCCAACTTTCCACCAGTTAAAAACGAATTACTTTCTCCCTCACATGCATAAGTGAATACACTACCATTTTACACTCATGGCGTACACACTGTTGTAATTAGAATCTGAAGTGTACCCCACATACCCTCGTGTCTCAAAAGCTTAGTCCTGAGCAGATGGTACTACTTGGGGAGGTGAGGGAAACTGTGCTCGTTATGGCCCATGTGGAGAAGATGGGTCACTGGGGATGAGTCCTTGGGTGTCTGTGTGCCTTGTGTAATGCCACAGCCACATGCTCTCACCGACACCGTGAGCTGAGCTGCGACGTTGTGCCGTCCCTCCATGACGGACTGAAACCCTCTGAAACATGAGCCAACAGAAACCGTTCCTCACTTGTCCATGTCCCAGCAATGGAATAACTGATACACAAACATGTATGTTCATACATGTGCACATGTGTACACACACACACACACACTTTGATTGAAATCCCAAGATCGTCATCCCTTTGTAAAAACACCATAATGGCCTCCCCAGAACTTCATGACATCCTATCTCTCTTCAATTTCAACTCATCACTATCTTCTAACTGGTTCCCATTGGCAAAAGTTGCTAGGGACATCTTTCTGCCCTACGGAGACGGGCCTCAGATCAGGAGGCACAGGAAGGCGGAAGACACAGCAGAGATGCCCCCCTACTCTCAGGATGCTCTTCACAGCCTGCTTCTCTCCCCTTCAGCTCACCTACACTCCCACCTGAGAATAAACTCAGGCCCCTCTGATATTGGTGCCCTAATCTGGGAGAAGAAGGGTCCCATCATCAGAGAAGGTTCTTTTCTTTCTTGAACCGTCTCCCTTGCTACCCTCTGAGTCACCCCAATGGTGAAGGGGAGTCCTGGATGAAACCCTAACACACTTTAGGGTTTCTAGAGAGCTTTCTCCATCCTGCCCTGTAGTCACACTTTATAAACACCAGTCCCGAGCAGGGACCTCCTGTGCTGTTAATCCCTGGGGGCTCTTCCTCATCCTCAGGACTCCAGTTAACACTCTCCCCTCTGCGACTTTCACTTCCAGATTTCCCTGGCACCTCATTCATTCTACAGCAATCCTGCTCGATGAAGGCTTCTTCTTCTTCTTCTTCTTCTTCTTCTTCTTCTTCTTCTTCTTCTTCTTCTTCTTCTTCTTCTTTTTTTTTAGCAAACTCTAGCCAAGTAAAGTGTGGAGCCGGCACACCACCAAAACTCCCATGTCTCAAATCATCTTTAACTAGGACTTTTAGCTTTTGAAAAAAAGAGAAAGAAGCGGAGGTATTCACAGAAGCTGAACTCTCCCCCTGCCCCAGGCCGCCACTGCCACAGTGTGCTAGAGATGTGATTACAAACCAGCCCAGGCTTGCTCTCTGGGTGCATGGTCTAATGTCAGACATACCAGTGAAGCAGAGACGGTAAATATGAAGTCTACGTTCTTGGTGGAAAGGGAGTCAGAAGGTACTAAAATCACAGGTTGCCTGGCCACCTCATCACCTGAAAGCCATCACGCTCACTCAGCTGTGGTTACCTGCAGGCCAGGGACACTCAGTCCCTGCTTCGGTATTTGCCGAGGCTCAACAGACAATGGTTTCCCATGGCTCTCCACATGAAGTTCACTTCCTCACTTCAGGTCTCCACAGAGTCCCCACCGTCTTCTGGTGAAATCTTCCCTGACCACCTTGCTCAAAATAGTGACTACACTTCCTCCTAGCCAAGCCTCACCCTCTACACCAGTGGTTCTCACCTTGTGGGTTGAGACCCCCGCCCCTGGGGTTGAATGACCCTTTGGCAGGGGTCACCCAAGGCCATCAGAAAACACAGACATTTACATTATGATTCATAAACTGTATTAAAGGGTCACAGCATTAGGAAGGTGGAGAACCACGGCTCCACCCATCTCAGCTTTACTTTTTTTCAGGCAATTGACTATCCTTATTTTACTTGTTTCTGTGTCATGGTCCATCTTTCCCCATCAGAATGTAGTTATCTTCGAAGCCAACGACTCACATCTGTCTGGCTCACTGCTTAATCCCCAGAAAAGTACCTGGTTATGGGTACTCAATGAATATCTATTAAACAAGTGGATAGATGAATGGAGGATGAGTATGGTGGGAAACAGGAAAGGTCTTCCAGAATAAAGGTCTACCAGATGTGAACCCCTAAGGATCTGTTGAGGTAAAGGCCGTACCTTGGAAGGAGGATGCAACTCCTGTGTGATTTGGGGCAAATCATATTCCATCTTTTTCTTCTGTAACATGAAGCTAACAAAAAATACGTGCCAGTCTATGATGAGCCATAAAACATAAAAAAAAAAAAAAAAAAAAGGAGTTTGGGCCAGTAAAAATAATGCCAACCACCATGTGGGCTGAGGAAACATGGGAAAAGCCAAAGGGTAGCATGCCTTTCTCCACAATTGGGGCCTCAGTTCTGACCACAGAAAGAAGCTGGGGTAGCCCAGTACAGTGAGTTTGGAAGCTAAAGAGTCATCAGGACCTGATCCCAGGCTTTAATAAGGGTGCCTGCACTCCAGGCCAGAGCAAAATATCAAATACTCTCTGAACTGTGCTCTGTGAACGGCTCCTGCATAAAACAAGTGAAGTATTTCCTATGCGCTCTGCCTTCCGGTAAGTAAGTGCAACACTCTGCATCTAAGCTTTGCTCTCTCTATAATGAGCACCCAGCATCTTCTCCCATTACTTGACACATGTGAAAGTTTCCAGAGCAGCGTCTGGCACTTTGGAAGCACATGGCAAACAGAAGATACTATTTGCATGAAATTTACATACATTAAGGTAGGGGGAACCATGAAACTCCATTTGGGAAAAAGGCAAAGAAATCAAGCTGCGGTTGTATTTTTCTGAAGCTTAAGGGACTAGCCATGGACAAAAAACAGGACTTTCTTCTGCTGAAAATTAAAAAAAAATAAACAAACAAAAAACGTGTGACCTAGAACCATTGTGAACTGTATGGTATGACAATGTAGACAATTTTCAGAGAAAGACAGATTGTACCCCAATCATGCTGCCCACTTTAGATCCTATGTCTTCATGAGATTCCAGAAAAAAAAAAAAAAGCATTCTTAGGCTCATGGTCTTGATTTTTAAAGGAGGATTAAAGATGTGCCTTGTAAGTATCTGTTGCCTGAGAAGGACAGGCAAAAGTCTGCAGCAAGACCATTAACACTTAAAAATCGCTAATGCTTACTGAAGAATATACCTTATTGTCATTAATGCAATAGGAGATTTAAGAATTCTTTGAAAACTTAGGGGCCACCTTGGGTCTGGGTAACCTGAAAATTATTAGTTAGGAAAAAAAACAAATAAATAATTCACACGTATACACCACCTAACAGTGAGCACACCGTAGTAATCTTAGTTTACACGGGCTATTCAAGCTAGTTGCTGAATTTGAGGTTAACAGATAAACTTACAAAACTTACTCCCTTACTAGAAGGTTACAGAAAGTAGTCAGGGAAGGAAGAGAGGGGGAGGAGAGGAGAGGGGAGGGGAGGGGCGGGGAGGGGTGGGGGGAAGGGAGGGGGAGGGAGAGGGCTCCAGCACACAGTGTGTGAAAGTGGGAAGCAAACAGGAGACAGGCATATAATGCAGTACCCACACTGGTACAGTCACATCCATCCCCACGTTCACATTCAGAGGGAACCCCAACTTCTACCCTGCCCAAAGAAGCTCTCTACAAGAATAACTTCAGGCTAGAGATAGATCGACCATCTCCCCCCCCACCCCCCCCACCCCCCCCATCTCAGGAGCCTCTGGGACTGGTGGGCAGGGCCAGGCCTATCTCCGAGTCAAGCTTCAAGGTAGAGGAGCTGAGGCTCCGAGAGGGAAGGCGGGGCGGGGCCAGATCAGCGGCAGAAGCAGGCTCAGTACCCTGGGTCAATATCCACACAGGCCTGTCTCTGTCCACAGCCTCTCCCTCATCATTACCACCAGCTCAGCCAGCAGAACTGTGTAGCTAGGGTTTATCCCTGCTCTGTTCCCTCTCTTTCACAGCTAGTCCAGACTCTGCTCCCCACTCACCCCTCCCACCCCGCCCCCGCTGGTTTGACCTGTGAGAACATGCAGGAGGCAAAGACAGAGCAAGTCCAAGCTCCACAGGGCCGACAGACAACTCAAGAGTTTCTCCTCTGTGTGCCTCTTTCCCACTTCCACCAACGGTCTACGTTAAGCAAAATGGAACACATCCTCGGTCCCCTATTCTTTTAAAACCTGTATTCCAGATTCTTTATTTTTTTTTACAGCCATACTCAAATGCTTTGAATTTTTTAAAAATATACATTTAGATGAATTTTTACAAGGGTCTGTCTCTCTAACAGAAAAATTAGAAACGTCTCCCAGGAGGCTTGATTTAGCTGCATTCTGCCACTTCGTGTGCTTTTTTCTGTGGTCACTGGTGCCTGAAAAGTCCCAGAAGGTCCCTCAGCTGCAGCTGCAGGAGCTCTTGAGAAGTCAGTTCCATTCATAAGCCACACAGAGGCAAGGGTTGGCCTGAGCCAAAGCCATGCCGATCAAACCTAGGAAGGCCTTGCCTGGAGCAGCACTGCCTCAGATCTTAATAAACACACACAGGCCCCCAACATGTGCGCACTCCAACCCCCCCACCAACACCCACTCCTGTGTTCACACCCAGCACACACAGAGCACAGCCGTACTCTCAGAACCTCTCATACGTTCACACACCCATCCCATGGCATGCACACTCACAGCATAGCCCCCACACACTCCATACAGTACATCCATGCAGTCGCACACTCCTCTACACATTCGGCCTACTCTCAAACATACTTTCACTACACATTTGCCCACCTCCCACATAGACCACGTTATATGAGCACAGCCGGCACGGTGTGCTCATGGCCCAAGTTTGGTCCCTGGAACCCGCATGGTGGAAGGAGTGAATCAATTCCCATAGGTTCTCCTCTCAACTCCATCACCCAGGTGTCATGGCAGGCGTATGCACGTATCACTCACTCACTTTCTCTTTCTCTCTCATCTCTCTGTCTCTCTCTCTCTCATATACACACACTCACACTAAATAAGTAATAAACTTGTATATGAGTAAGACACATACACACATAGTAAATAAGTAAATAATAAACTTGTATACACTCATACACTAGATAAGTAAACAATAAATACACTTGTACAAGTAACCACGCACACGCACATGCACATGCGCGTGCACGCAAACACACACACACACACACACACACACACACACACACACACACACACATACACACACACAGGCTTCTGTAACACGTAAGGTCCAACACTCTAGAACGGTACTCTGAAATGGGCCTTATTTATAGTTCCCCTGAGACCCCAACAGTCTATACCAGGCTAAGGCTTTGAAGACCCCGGAGCCTACTGGCATTTCTGTACCATGGAAACTCCCTGCTATATTGTAGCCTGAGATCCTATCACAGTTCCTGCTGAGGGAGAATCTTCTCCAGATGAGCAGGGGAGGTCGCCAAAGAACAAAGAACTACAACTTGTCACATCTCATGGATCCTGGAATAAGGTTCAACTTTCAACAGGGCAAAAGTCAGACTTATGATGCACACTAAGCATAAAGTCAAAATCAAAGAAAGAGAAGGGGTGAGGGGTTGCCTGAGCACTGGTCATACAATTTCTTTGCCTAAATGTCCCCATTTCAGTACCTGGTCCACACACAGATGCGGACTATATGGGTAAACTCTGCCATCTTTTCATTTTCTTGGGCAGGTCTAACTCTGGTCCTCCACTCCCTAACAGGGAACTGTTCCAGTCCTCTGTGGCACCACAATGCCCAGTGAGTTCTTAACTTGTAATTTTAGAGAGCCAGGCAATCAATGACAATGGCCACATTGGGGCTATGGTCACTGTCTTCTTGGTCCACTGGGCAGCAAGCCCTTGATGGTACCGTCTCTAGGAATGACAATGTAGGTTCTGGGGACAAAGTGCATCCAGAAAGACATGGAAAGGTCACTGTTAAAAGACAAGGAAAGGAAAGTTCCAGAAGATACCGGGACAACACACTGGAGGCCTTCTTGTGTCCCTTTGAGTCTTCATGGGCTGAATGGAGGCCACAGGAGGCGACCAGCGGGCAGTTAGTGCATCCCTCATCTCTCTCCTATTCATTCCTGTCCTTTGGGATCCTGGCCCCCACACCCAGGCTCAAGGAGATAAAGGGCATTTACTTCAACTTGATTCCTAGAGGCAGAGAAGGGAAGTAGCAAGGCCAAGGTCACTTAGTAAGTCAAGAGCAAGCTCAAAGTAAGAGCCAAGACCTTCTCACGCTCTGCTTGGGGCTTTTCACTTCCCCATGCTCCCCCTTTCGAGTCTGGTTCCTCCTCACAAGGCTAAAATGATGAGTCAGACTGAAAAAGTCCCTTCAGTCTTCCCCTAATGCCACACTTGGTTAAAAAAAAAAAAAAAACAACAAAATTCCAACGTATTTTTACTTCTAAGAAAGTTCTGCTTGAAAACGACTGTGTCCTTTTGAAACTTTTAGAAGACATGTTTGAACAAATTGTTGTTACTCTTTTATTCCTAACAATAATATGTTCACATAATGCATTTCTAATTATTTAAAGTGAAAAAATATTAAAGTGGCCATCGATGCTTTTGATTAGAACGAAATGAACTATGTGGCCACTTTATCTTTTCTAATTTGCTTTCTATGTTGTGATAAACACCATGACCTGAAGCCATGTGGGGAGGGAAGGGTATACTTGGCTTACATGTCCCAATCACAGCTGATCATTGAGTAAAGTCAAGGGCAGGAACTCAAGACAAGAATGTAGAGTCAGGAACCGAAGCAGAAACCATAGAGGAACACTGCTTCCTAGATTGTTCAGCCTGCATCCTTATCCCTCCCAGGACCACCAGCCCTGGGGTAGCACCATCCACAGTGAGTAGTCCTTCCTATATCAATCATTAATCAAGAAAATACCCTACAGAATTGCCTACCTGTCCACCTGATGGAGGCATTTTCTCAACGGAGCTTCCCTATCCTCTTCCCACATGACACTAGCTTGTGTCAAGACGCCAAAAACCTAACCAGCACACCACACTCTCTCCAGGGGTGGACATGTGGCTGTGTTTTCCTAATTCCATACTGTGAGCTCCTGTAGGCTTTTTTTTTTTTTTTTTTTTTTTTTTTTTTTTTTTTGAGACAGGGTTTCTCTGTGTAGTTTTGGTGCCTGTCCTAGATCTCATTCTGTAGACCAGGCTGACCTCAAACTCACAGAGATCCGCCTGGCTCTGCCACCCGAGTGCTGGGATTAAAGGCATGTGCCACCGCTGCCCACTTCCTGCAGGCATTTTGCAATAGAAGTCCACCAGTCCACTAAAATGCTTTTCTAGATTGCACTAAAATCCATTCTCAGACCAGATGTTCCTCTAAATTCAGAGTTTTCTTTACTGCAGAAGGGAACAAAGTATGTAACTACCTATTATGTGCACGCCCAGAAGGGTCTGAAGCACTCATCTTTCTGCTAAAAAAGCTCATTTATCCCAAAGTGAGACAAATAGGATCTATAAATAGTCTCACGTAAAATTGGGCTAGCTTCCAAAAGAGTGATGGAAAAATAATTCTACCTTCAGAGTTGTTTCAGATTTTTGGACGCAACAATAAGAGGATGTGGGTATGTCGGAAAATTGCTTTTGACCCTATTTATTATTACCTGTGAAGGTATTCAAGAGCACAGGTTTGAAATCTCAATATAGGGTGGGGGGAAGGGCGGGCGGGGCAGACATGTTTGAGGAATAAGGAAATGAGCAAGGAGATTGATAATAAAACGCGAACAGACTGAATCTTGGTTTGTCTTGCTAGGACGCATCAGTACTACAAGTTACTGTGTGTATGCTGGGGATGCAGGCTCACAGGCTAGAGACATTAGCCTGGGGGAAGGGACTTTTCAGGGGAGATTCAGTGATAGGTGGTGGCGGGGGCAGTTGTGTGGCTGCTCTCATCAGAACACCAAAGAGGAACCGACAGGAGTGGCCCAAACTTTTCAAGCAAATTCTACTCAAAGCCTGAGCAAAAAGAGGACCTGATAAATATTTAATCCATGCATCCCTCATACCATCCATGAGACACAGCATCATCAGCTGCTGTGCACAAACTGGAAAATGTCACAGACTTAAGGAATTTGACCAAGGGGAATGCCAAGATTCCAAATTATCTGTTTGCTTCAAAGACGCTCAAGGGCTCCCAGGAACATGGCACCACTCTGAATTTCAGAGCTGTGGGGTGTCCTCCTGCCTCTCCCACTCTCACCTCTTTCTTTCTCCTTTGCATCCTTCCCATCATTCTAACATCTCCTAACTATCCATCCATCCATCCATCCATCCATCATCCATCCATCCATGCCTGCCCTCCCCTCCCCCCGCCGCCAAACTAGAATAAAGACACCAGAGGTATTCGTGCACATCTGACTCTGCCATTCTGTAAACTGAGAACATAGTTCTATTATATTCCCAGGATCACCAGCTGTCCCAGGGAAGAGCATGAAAAATGCATTGCATGGTACCTGCCTCAACTGGAAGGGACCCACCACTCAGCAAGGCTGAGATCAGGCTCAGCTCATTGCTATCAGCTCGCAACCTCTGACAAAGTAGGCTGAGCAAAGGGCACCCCAAAAGACATCAGTCACGGGGAAATACTTAAAACACAAGCTTGATCTCATTTATTTCAATGTAAGAGTATGGATGTGCCTCTGGCTAGCATGGAATTGCTGCCTTTGTGAGGTCAGTATTTTACCAAGACACTTGCTTATGGGTACCACATTCCTCACATACGTGTGGTTCTTATTTACAGTGTGGCTGATGGGGAGAAAGTGGCTCTGAAAGGCAATCTACAGAGGCGCAGACACCATCTAGGCCAGCTTCCTAGTGAGGCAACATTATGGAAGTTCCTAAAAATACCTCTGGATGTCAGCTTCCCCAGCCACAAGGCAGAGTTAATATCTGCTGCACATGTTCTTCGGAACTTTGCCCCAGATGATTGGTATTATCCTGCTGACAAGATCTTCTATTGCTCTATAAATGCTGTTGCCCACACAGTACCAAAGGCAACAGAAGACTCAGAGAGAGAGAGAGAGAGAGAGAGAGAGAGAGAGAGAGAGAGAGAGAGAACACTTGTCAAAGCCCAGGTTGCATGTGAGTGAGCAGATGGTGTGGACAGAAGATTCTCGGTACTTTCTGACTCTCCATCCATGCTCCTGTCCACTGCCTCTCCTCTTTGGCTGACTTGGAATCAGCTGCATCACTGCTCCTGCAAGACCAAGTTACCAATGGCCTTGAAAGAACTGGAAGGCCCTGGGCTAAGTATATCGTTCATTGCTCCTCGTGTGCATTTTGTGTTTTGTTTTGTTTTTTCTTCCCCCCTTTGGGGCTGAGGACTGAACCCAGGGCCTTGTGCTTGCTAGGCAAGTGCTCTACCACTGAGCTAAACCCCCAACCCCATCGTGTGCATTTAAAAAGAGTGAAATTCATGGAGCCTCCCTGCAAAAGGTTTTAAGGGCATTATCTCATAACAGAAGACACCTGTAGGTTAGGTAAGGCACCTGTGAGACCAGCCGCCTTCTCCACTCACCTTAATGGAAGTTATGGAGTATGATATTAACTCTGCTCCCCCCCCCCAGTGACCTCCCCTGATTTTCTCCTCTCATCAGCTTTGACTTTTCAGTCATTGGGGAGAGGGGGGTACTCCATTAGAAAATGGCTCCCTTCCTGGGAGGGAACAGTGTTTCCTCTCCCCAGTCCCAGCTCTCTCTCAACAAAGCTGTCTCACTAAGGCTGCCAAGTCTCCCTTCCCCACTGGCCACTGGGTAAAAGAAACTGAAGAGTTTTGAAGATCATCAGACTAGATGTGGAAAAGCCCTTTCGAGCCATCAAATCCCTTCCTGTCTTATATTCCATTCGATGGTAATACAGAAGCCCGGGGCTTTGCTCCTCCCTGATCCCGGAAGTTAGGCTGGACGTTGATTGCTGAACCCAGCTCTTATTCCTGGGCACACGCTTTTTTTATGTTTCAACATTCAAGAGGGAACTGATATGCCCTCAGATGGCATCTCAATAGAAGAGGAGGATGGGCTGGGCTGTGTCACTTTTCTCTTCCTCTAGATCACTGTTTTATGACTCTGGCCAAGCTTAGGCAGAAGCTTTCTCCTTTGGAGTGAGAGCCAAATGAAGGTAGGGATGGTCGAATACTGATCTGTATGTTCTCACCCCAGTGCAGGCGAAGGGCAAGGGCCCACATGGTATGCATTTGTTATAGGAATGAATGATCCCATTTTTTTTAATGCTTGATCCATCATAAAACTGCAATTAAACTCTTCGGGGCACTCGATTTCCCAGTTTCATTTTAAAAATCTAATTATCTATGCCATACAGAATTTTTATTAGAAAGTGAAGTCATTAAATAAGCAGACACCCGACTCAGGCCCTGAGATAATTGCAAATAGAAACGCATCTGTCGGCTGTGCTCAGCTGGACCCGGTAAGCAGACTGCTGGGAAACGTGGTCCTGGGCTTCAGCACGTGAGGCAGCTGGGGCAGCAGGGTTCCTCAGGAAATGCTGGCTTCTGCCTTAGCTGGGGAAGCCTAGGGAACAATTCTCAAGCTACTTCTCACTCTCCTCTTCCTGGATAAGAGTTGTACCAACAGACTAAATCCACATCACCTCTACCTTTGAAAAGCTCCCTGCCCCCAAGCCTGCCATTAACCATTCGAACTCCATAGCCTGTCTCTATATCTACCTTCCAGGGAAACACTTGTGATGTTTTCCATTCCTATGTCTGGTGATAAAACCATGGCCTGCCCAGTGATTTGGGCTATTTTAATGACAAACCAACAATCTATTCTTGTGCTAATAAAACTATTTTGAATTCCATCAGCTCTTCTTTCTTAACTAAGACATGTCAAACTCCCCTTCTATTCATCACATGTAGAAAGAAATACGCAGCCAGCTGCAGAAAGCCCTGTTAATGCTGCACTCGGGGCAAAACCCTAATAAACGCTCTAAATATTTACTATGAGTCTGAGTTACAGCACAGACTAGTTCCACCCTTACTGAAATCCACTCATATTCTCCAAACACACTCATTTTAGGTCACTGACATACCAGCCAAGGAAATGACAAAATTGTATGCCATGGCACAGAGAGTAAGCGGGACTTAGTTTTACATTCTGGCCCTGCTTCTTACTAGCTGACAACACTATTTGAGTGATTCTACCTCCTTGCCCTCGTTTCTTTAACTGCAGAACAGAACAGAAGCAAATAAATAAACATCTATGTTCTCGCTTAAAAAAAAAAATCAAATAAGGGGGCAGCTATAGAGGTCCAGGGTATTTTTCTTTTTTAAAGCAAACACTTATTTTCAAGGATTCTCACATATAAAAATGCATACCTGCAACTCTGGAAGTTTGTTTGCATTTCAAAAAGTGTTATAGACTGAGCGCGTGCCCTGGTGGTGGAGATCATGGTTTATCTGGTGACATATAACTCGAAGATGAACTAGAAATGCTAGCAGCCAGAGGGTGGGCAATTTTTAACTTTCCTAGATAATGAATAGATCTCCAAGGGCCAGAATCCATCCAGAGAGCCGTCTCCTGGGATTCTAAGAGGACCCAGAGGCCCACTAACGAGAGAACTCTTTTCTAATCAATACAACTAAATAACAGCAAGTCTATTGTGAGATTGGCACCATGCCAGGCCCCATAAATACGGAAGACCATTTAATCCCAAAGAAGGCAAGTGTAAGTATTGGAGTCTTACTGCCACAAGAATGGAGGCTCGGTGAGGCCAGGTAGTCTTTCAGGACTCTTCAGCTAGAGCACACCAGAACGAAGCTTCAACTCATGTCTGATTCCAACATCCTCCTCCTTTGCAACCACTGTAAGACCTAATCTTAGAATTCTTGTGGCACCATAGACAGGCTTTTTAACACAGATGAAGTAGGAACCAGAGGCTACTGGGAATGAGTCAAAACTCCCAGAGGCATGCAGGACTGCCTCCTACCTGTACGCTCACCAGAACTAAAGGACTAAAGGAGGGGCTCTCTTTGATAGTAATCCCATTCCGTGGAGACTAAATGAAGACTTCCCAAGAGGACAGGAGCGGCATTTTGGCCACAAAGCCCAGGCTACCCGAGTCAACCCTAAGGGATTATCTGACCAAGAGCCATCTCTAGATCCCACATCACCTGTCCCTTTGTCAAAACACTCCTCTGACTACATGACAAGAATCTCTCCCAAGGTCTACCTCCTCCAGACCACATTGTTTAGAAATGGGAGTAGTGTCTCCATGATGTCCACGCTGTATTTCACACATAAACACAAGGTGTATAAATGAAGGCATCTATTTCATGAACATTCCACAAAATAACTTGAGGAAATGCCTTGAGAGATTATGGCTTAATATACTTTTTTTTTTTTTTCAACCTGCCAGTCGTGGCTCAAGGCATCTCTTTAAACTGAGATCTCCCAACATAAACTAGGGAAGTAAGGGTCTTTTGGCCTTCCAACCATTCAAAATATACCTGACAGGCTAATTATATATATATAAAAAAAAAAGAAGCAATATCAAGCAGGAAAGATAATGATGCCGTCAAGTCCATTTTAAAGACAGAGTGAGGTCCATGCGAGTGAACTGACTTCCTCTGGGTCAAGAGCTGACAGTGAAGGCAGGCCATGCACGCCCTTGTCTTTTCATGCTGCCCCAAGACCACAAGTCCAGAGCGCCCTGCCATGCAAAGGGGAGACAGAGAGAATGCAAGGGACAGAAAAACAACCAGGAAGGGAGAAGCAGCTTCAAGGCAGAGTGTCACTGACAGGGGACAGTGGGTGATACCCTGGCCTGGGTTAGCGCTCTGGGAACTCCTCACTCAGGGCTGGCTCTGTGTCCTTGACTCATCCGGTTGCATCTAGGCTCTGGGAGCACAAGCAAACTGAATTCTTCTCAGTGCTGAGTGAAAACAGGAAGTCACAAGTGGCTTCACTCTGCTCTCAACTTGGGTCTCCAGCACTTAGGGTTCAGGAGGCACAAAGGGCATGGAAGGCAGCTTGCATCCCCTGGGGTGCAGCGGCTCAACCAGGGTTAGGGGACTGGAACCCTTTCTAATTAACTTCCCGATGCGCACGGAAGTCCTCCAGGAGACAGAGCAGGGAGCACACAACAGAATGGGAGGCAGGAGATCCATAGATCAGCGCCATGACATCCCTTCATTTATCAAATCTGAGGGCTGACTGTGTGCTCACAGCAGCAGGAGCCCATGGGAAGCAACTCACTTGCTCTGAGTTGACTTGCCACATCTACAAAGTGTGTATATGTGTGTGGGGGGGGGGCTTCCCCTCCCCTAGAACAGTCTCCTGAACATGAAAGCACCCCAGTGAGCTACCACACGTGTTTGGCACCCTCAGCAGTGTGTTACCAATCATGCACCCCACCTGGGATGCTACTATACTGTCCCCTCCCCAGAGTTGAAGCAGGAAGGAGTATGGTAGGTCCACCCCCCCCCCCCATCCTCAGGAGGTGAAGTTCTGCCAGCCCCCAGCCTGGGCCCAATGCCCATGTTTATGACTGTTTATTTCAGAGCAAGTAGAAAGAAGAAATTAGAGCCATAAAAGACAGGACAACAGACCAATAAAAACCAGCTCCCAGAAGAGTCAGGGGGAGGACGAGGCAAAAGTGTCACCATAGCAACACAAGACCGGCAGAAACAGGCAGGAAAAACAGCCCCTGCTCTGCCTCCTCTCTTGACATGAAACCCTCAAACCCGTCCAGGAGTTATGTGACATCCAGTCTCACTGTGAACAACCGGAACAGGCTGGTCTTCCCAAGTGGAGGCCCGGACAGGCGCGCGCCCCCCCCCCTTTCTGCCCAGCACAGGTCCCAGTCCTGCATGGTCCCAGCCCAGCTTTCCATGCTCCAGGGACCCAACACTATGCAGATGGCCTGGGTCACTCTAGTGGAGGTGGTGACTGTGGACAGCAGGGAAAGTTCTAACAGGGAAACCATTAAGCTTGTGGGAGCCTTATGACTGTGCCTGGGGTTCTCTAAGGAGCAGGCAGGGAATCACCCACAGAGGAGAAGAAACCATGCCCAGAACCCAGAAGGGTGGCACTAACAGTACTGGACCTTTCCTCTCCAATGATGGCTGACAGAATTCCGGAGATCTTCCCGGGAATGGGGGGTTGGGGGTGAGGGTGAGAGCTTGAGCAGATTTCAATGCCAAAGGCCCTGGACCTTGTCTCTGGGGACAGAGGCCAGAAAGTTTAGCAGCTTGGGAGAAAGACTCAAGGATGGGCTGGTACATTTTGACAAGAGGGCATTCTTGTCAGTCCCTCAGCTGGCAAACAAGACAGGTGTGTCTACCAAAAAGCATGGCTGGCCTGAGACCAATGCCTTGGGAAGTGGGTCAAATTGTTCCCGAAGCTCCAGCCTGGAAAAGTCTCCTCCTTCTGGACTCCAGTTAGGAGTTCTGGTGTGAGGGGGAGTAAATGCAGCGGAGGCGAGGTCCTAGGCACAGCAGTTGGCCTGCTGGCTAAGCACTTCTGTGGCAGGTGGCAGCCGAAGGGTCCAGGTGTGCACGGGCCAGGGCGGGCTTCACCCATGCCTCGGGGGTTGCAGAAAGATGGGGAGCAGGGGCCCCCGCAAAGGAACCCGAAGGGGTAAGACTGGGGGGGGGTCTCCCGAAGAATAGCTCTGGGGATGAAGGTTCTTGGGGGTGGGAGTGGTTGAGGGTGCAGGGAGTCGTCAGGAAAAGGAATAAAACCAGGAGAGAGTCCCGGCGCGCGCGAGAGCAATGGACGCACAGACCTCTCCGACTCTCGGGAATCAAGAGGAAGGGTTCAAGACCGGGTCGAGCTTGCCTCCCTCCCTCCCTCCCTCGCCCAGAGCTGTAGGGCATCGCCGCGAGCCAGGCGAGGAGGGCCATGGCCGGGCCCCCTGCTCCACCATGCCCGGCGCCGGGGAGGCCCCCCGCGGCCCCGCAGCGCCTTTCGCGGCGGCTCCCCACCCGCGCTCCCTGCCGCGCCCCAGCCCCGTCCGTCCGCACCACGCTCACCGGAGTCGCCGCCGCCGCCGCCGCCGCCGCCGCTGCTGTCGCCGCTGTCCCCGCCGCCGCCTTGCTCGCGCTCGGCCGCCCGCTCCGCCGCTGTGCGAGCCTCTCCCGCGGCAGCCGCAGCCCGAAAGTCTGCTTCCAGCCCCGCCCCGCCCCGCCCCGGCCCCGCCCCACGGCCCGCCCCTCCCTGGCCCGGGAATCCCACCCGGCTGTCACCCGGCAGCCCAGCCGGGTTCCCTTCTTCTTCTAGCTAGACGAAGCAGTAGGAGCTGCACCCAGGAGCGAGCACTGCCTCTCCCGGCTCATGGTAACCCTGCCGTCCCTCGGCCTGGCTCACTTGCCTTGCTACTCAGTAGGAGGCCCGAATTCCTCCATACCCACCTTTCCCCTTCAAACAAAAAGATTCCCCCCAAAAGACACAATCCCGGCAAGCCACTGACATACAGCCACACTGACAGTAGTGCCCACACCGGATCACCCCCAAACCCTAGCCGTCCCGTCCCCCACCCCCACCCCCCCCACCCGCTCTCAAGTTACTTTGGATTACGAACCCTGCTAGTTCTCACACCTTCCTATCTGGCCTAGCCTAACCACACACACACACACACACACACACACACCTAGCCTTAAGGGCCTCAGTTATTGGATGGGATTCCCTAAAAAATAAAACAGCCTTCCCAAATGCTTAGCCTATGAAATGCAACGGTTTTCTAAAGAGTAAGTCTAAAATTCTCCGGTGTAAGGAGAAAGTAGCTTCAACTGTCATTGTCACCGGATCATTGTTTTAAAACATCTGCCGTGGTGGCTTTGTGCATTGAAGACAGGGAGATCCCGGAAACCCAGAGGACAACAGGTTGTGTGAGTCAGAGCCCCTGTTGGTGTGCCCGCCCAGACCCTGTCTGAATTCTTGCCAAAACTGACCCAAACACTCCACTAAGCAGCTCCTGGGAGTCTGTCAGAGACAAACATTGTCAGAGCCTCAGGGAGACTCAGGTAGAGCAAATTCTTCTTGGGGACTCATCCTGGCCTCAGGAAGGGGACAGCGCCTGAGGACACTCTCCCTTAAGCTGCTTGCTTTGGGGGCCCCAGGCTCTTCCTCCTTCTGTTCCCAGCATACAAACCCGCTATCTGAAGAAGCTATGGCAGTCCACACAGCACTGACACACTGAAAATTTAACATGGTAGAGATTTTATAGCGATCTTCCCTGGTTAACTGAAAAGAGCAGTCCCACCTGGGGGGTCTGCAAGGCACACACACGCACACACACACACACACACACACACACACACACACACACCCCTCTATCTTAGCGTCTTTTTTCCTTTCCTTATTCTGTCTACCTTCAACTTTGGCCAGGCATAGGGAAGGTCATGAATGAATCCGCCCAAGATGTCCCTCATACCCAGAACACCATCATTTCCAGAGCTGAGCAGACTTTTCATTTTACACTCTCCATCTCTAGGAATGCAGCTCACGTTGGTGAGTAGAGATTACCTGATATATGAGATCTCACATTAGCACACTTGGAGGTGATTTCTGTCTCAGTAACTGAGGGATACCTGTGTAGTATTCCTGTGCCCATTATGAAATAATAGGGTTTTCTAATTATCGGTATGGAATTTAATAATTAAGTGTTGCCTAAGACACAATAATCAGATGAAATAGTCTTTCAACTTTATCAGTAATGCTAATGATAGGTCCAGAAGTTATCATAATAAAGATTACAGTGAAATTAAACTGTCATTTAGGGGCAGGTAAGTTCAGATTGTATTTCAGATGGTATTCATTCGCAGCATATGCTTGTTTCCTTGAACTTTACTATCTCAATTCCACTAACTTCAAGGACATCTTCTTTGGGTGGTGGGTGTTTCTGTTTTGATAGACCACACCAAACAAATGCCAGGAACTTAACTAAATGATGGGATGAGAACTTGTCCCAGGCCTTTGATGACACAGAAAAGCTGCCAGCCCAGGCCGTGACAAGACGGAACAGGAAAGTCGTTGGAATGAAGATGGTGCCCATATAGACCTGCAATAGAAGGGATTACCATGTGAGGAGAAGCTTCTGGAGGTCTTGCTAAACTGAGAGATGGCCTAGCCTTCAACAGGCAGCAAAAAGGACAAGAACAGTTCATACAGAGGAAGAAGGTAGATGCCTCGGCACATCGGACTGGGCACACTGCAGCAGAGAGTGGACACCCAGCAGGGTGCCCTGCGGAGAGTTCCCCCTCCGAGTCTCAAGTAAAGAAACTGATGATTCCTTAAGGGTCTTTAGGATAAGCAGTGTGAACTTAAAAAAGATGACTCTGTCATTGGTGTTGTTTTCTACAAGATGGGAATTAGGAAGCCTGCTTTAGGAGGTTGATATGAGGGCATATATCAATTGTTTTAGAACTCTGAGAGAAAAGCTTTTTTAATTTTTATGAATTAAAAATGAATTATTATTTTTTTTTTTGAGACAGGGTTTCACTGTGTAGCCCTGACTATCCTGGAACTCACTCCGTAGACCAGGCTGGCTTCGAACTCACACAGCTGTGCTTGCCTCTGCCTCCTGAGTGCTGGGATCAAAGGAGTGCACCGCCGCCAGGCTAAGAAAAGCTTTTTTTTTTTTTTTTTTTTTTTTTTTTTTTAGAATGGCATCCTCTTGTGTGCCCTGAATCATACTGGATGTCAAGTGAGTGCTAAGTTCAGACTTACTGGTAGACAGGGTCTTTCATAGGTGAAGGCATGGTGAGGAGACTGAAGGATTCTGCATCCTGTTCCCATGGTGCTCTCTCTTCTATCTGTCCTGTGTGCTACAAGCTAACAATACTTTTGATGTCCCAGATCACTGGTCTCACCGGGAATTATGTGGTACTTTCTCCTCTGGCATTACTCTAGTGGCCTCCAGGGGTGCTGAGCTTCCGTGCCAATGGCTGGCCAGGCTCCCTTTGTGTAACTAGGGGTTTCTACGGAAACATGGGCCAGGCTTCAGCGGGAGCATAATAGATTTGATTATGAATATTGAGCCAATTTTCACAGCTGACATGCTGCATATTTCCTTGATACCAAAACTATAGCTTAAACTATGCAGAAACTTTGCAGTGACTAAGAGCCCCTGCTTAGTTTCTGACTAAAACTCTCTGACTCCATTGCTCTTTTAGCTGCTCGGTTTGTCAGGCCTTTCACATCCCCCTTTCTTCACACATAGTCCCCCCCCCCCCCATCCTCCAATGATCTGCCATCCAGAACCATTCCATTGAACTTTTCTGCTCATATGTTTAAAGACTGGATTCAAAAGCAACCCCTCTGTAATGACTTTTTCCATAACGTTGCACGCGTACACTCAGACTCACCCTTATTTAACTGTGTTTGGGGCATCGGTTAATTTAAACAGGCAGTCCTCCTTATTCACAATAGCTGTGTTCTATCAAGTCACCACGTTTGAGCTTTTTGCACAAACACAGACCATAGCTTCTAGGGGAGACATGGGATTAGGTGCCTCTAATTGCAGCTTCATTAACACATTAGCAAACAACCATGGTTTCTGCTTAGAGACATCACACTTAATATATATTGTTGGTTCACTGGCATTGAATCCATGGCCAATAACACTGTCCCTACTACCTGTGCAGAGCAGACCTAATGTGCATATTTTGTCTTTATCAAGCATTATAGCCCTCTTGTGTCGGGGAACCATTGTGCAGAACTCAGCTCTGTGTTTCATGACCACTGTAGGCAGTGAAATTGTCAACAAAAAGCACAGAAATGAGAACAGTGAAGAACAGGATAACCCACAAGATGGACACAATATGAAAGGTGAGAAGACAATGTCCGTGGTCTCATTCAGCCTCACTGAGAACATGTACTAATGTTAGGGTGACTTAAGTATTTTTTGGTTGAGGCAAGACAGTAAAAAAGTCTCAAAAGCATTGGGCATATTAGTTTTGGCATTAAAACAATATTTTAATATATATATATATATATATATATATATATATTCATCTTAAGTGCATGTGTGTGTGAGAGAGCATATATGTGTAACCATTTGTGTGCAGTGCCCACAGGGGCCAGAAGAGGGCAATGAATTCAGGTGTTTCTGGTAGATAGACTGCTCTCACCCAATGTGAGGTTGAACTGTTGACCTTGTGTACATCCTACTTCACAAATGAGTCTGTCAAACACACTAAGCCTATAGGCTGAAGATGATGCCCCAACGCTGCGGAGAAACCTCAGGTGACTGTCCAGACAGCTGGCTGTTTCTGTCAACTCACAATTTTTTTGGAAGTTGCTTGCATATACTTCCTGTTTTTATTTTTGTTAGCTAATATTATTTCCTTCTTGGGTCTCTGAGGGAGTTGAAGATTAGTTAGTTACAGTTGAAGATTAATTAGGATAGAAAGTGAATTAGATACAATAGGATAGATAATGGAATTATTTTCTCTGAATTTGTCAAATACAAATGAACTAGACATTGTTTAGGTATTTATTACTTGTATATATTGTATATAGTTATTGTACTTTTGTATATAGTTTTTCTTATGTTAGTTATAAGCTTTTTCCTTTTTTCTTTTTATTAAAATAGAAAAGGGGAAATATAGTGATATTTTATTTGTATTAAAATGTTATTTGTATGTTAATAAATAAAGTTGCCCAGGGGTCAGAGCTATTAGCAAGCCACAGGAAAGCAAGGCAGTGGTGGCGTACGCTTGTAATTCCAGCACTTGGTAGGCAGAGGTAGGTAAGTCTCTGTGTGTTCAGGGATACAGCCAGTATTGGATACACATGCCTTTAATCTCAATACCAATCATGGAAAACCTGGAGGCCTATACAGACAGGCCGTGACGAGGCGGTCATGTGCTTGGGTTTACAACCAATGAGAAGGCATCGAATGACTGTTTACAAGGGAAGTGAAAATTACATTTTGTCTACTGATACCAGATCACAGCTCAAATTTCTTGAAAAGCTGGATCAATTGGGGAAACAGAGTGAAATGGCGTATGGGTATCTTATCTAAAAAATCTTGGAGGTGGCATTACAGACAATTATAAGCTGCCTGATGTGGGTGCTGGAATCAAACCCAGGTGCTCAGGAAGAGTATCAAGTGCTTTTAACTGCTGAGCCATCTCTGTAGCCCCTAAAAATAAGTTTTAACAAGGAAACAAATTCACAATTATGGAGTTCTTAAATAAATGAGTATCCTAAACATGACTCTCAACTGGACCATGACCTCTGGGAGGCCAAGGCTTATGCTTTATCAGTATTTATAACTTACAAGCACTCCCAGAGAACACCCAATAAAAAGTTAACATTCAGTGAACCCAGTTAAATGAGTGGACCATTCAATGCAGTCTCGGTGTTTTTCTTTATATATGTCTACAAAAATGTAGACATCTATTAACAAAGCTGGAAAAACATGTCTGATTATTTTAGAGGAGTGTTAAAGACTCAGTTTGGTTATTATCAGCCAGTTGACCAGAGCCCTGAACTCTGAATATAAGGAGTACTCTGGAGTAAACACCTCATCTGGCCCATATCTAGTCATGTAGATGTAGGCATCATCCATCCATCCATCCATTATCCATCCATCCATCCATTATCCATCCATCCATCATCCATCCATCCATCATCCGTCCATGCATCCATCCCTCCAAAAAAAGAAAAATGGAGTCAATAAACAAGGTTTTGTATAAACAGAGTAAAATAGTGGTCAGTAACAGAGAAAATTATACAGCCCGGGGACTAAAAGAGACAAGGCCAGCAGAGTAGTAATAGAAAAGGAGAAGGAACACTTGTAAGCCAGGAAGTCAGGAAAACTATAGGAGCTTGACAGACCGAGTTAGTATATAGATCTAGGCTTTCTTCCTCCTCCAACAGCAGTAAGGCATGAACATGCTTCTTTCTTCCCATAGCCTTGTCCTAAACCCGAGAAAGTGTTAATCATAACATTGGCCAGAAAGAGTTATATATGCAACTGACATTTAATGAGCGCCTATTGTGTGAGGAACAGAAACTTGAACAAAAGAAGAAATGTCCGTGGAATTAATGAGTACTTGCACAGGGCCTGATACCATTCAAATGCAATTGTATTTCTTTTCAATCCCAAATTTATTTGTATTCTTTCAGTATCTACTCTCAAGGCTTTGAGATATGGCTTCTCTCATCTATGTACAAACCCTCTAGTACTTTCAATAGGCTGGTTGACCTCAAACCTTGGCTACCCAGGTAAATCCAAAATTGCTGATTGTATCAATTTTGGTGCCTTTGACAAATGAGTCACCCACTTTAGGAGACCCAACCTTACCACCCTTGGAGTTTACATGATCTCCAAAATCACTACCAACGAGGTAATGACACATTAAGGGAGCCTTGAGCAAAGGCTTAAAGCATTTTAAAGGCATATCCCAGTCATCTCCATGGCATCACAAACAGGTAAGTAGGGGTCACTTATGACTGTACCCATTTTATAGTTCAGAAAATTAAGGCTTGATGTAACTTATTCAAGTCATCAAACTGAATCATAGTCATGAAAGCCAAACAAAGATGTCATGACTCACAGTTGAGGACCAGGCCTTGACTCTATTGGACCTTTTCTTCCTCCTCCTCCTTCTCCTCTTCTCCTTCTCTTTTCTTCTTTCTTCTTCCTCCTCCTCCTTCTTCATTCATGTGTTTCTTCATTCCCAAGAAACATATTAATGAGCAAGTGGATGGACTTAGTTCAGAATAGGTCAAGTTGCTTTCTCTTCCTTCCAGAGCTTTTGTCAGATTTAAGCATCTGGAAAACACAGCCTGGGTCTGAAAATAGCATTTGGATTCTTATCACAGACAATGAAGCTGACTCCATGGAGCTTCTTGGCAGGCCATGTTGCTAACATGTGAATCGGTCATGCTACATGTCTATGACTGTGTGTGACAATCATTATGTAAGTGGGCATTTGAACATTTTTCAAAAAGTCTTTAACCATGTGAGGAATGCCTTAGATTATTGAATTTTACAGGGAACTCTACATATCAATAATTTACATTTATCTCCTCTCTCTCTCTCTCTCTCTCTCTCTCTCTCTCTCTCTCTCTCTCTCTCTCTCTCTCTGTGTGTGTGTGTGTGTGTGTGTGTGTGTGTTTAGGCCAAAGGTTGATGTGTGTTGTCTTTCTATCACTCTCCACCTTATTTGGAGGCAGAGTCTCTCACATGAACCCAGACCTCACATATTAGGCTAGTCCAGCTAGTCACCCTGTTCTGGGGTTTCCAACTCTCAGTCCTGACCCTTGTACAGTAAGTCTTATGCACTGAGCAGTCTCCACACTCACTCTCTTCTGCTTCATCCTTCCATTGCCTTCTAGAAACCATTTATAAACTCTTGCTTGAGTTTTAATGGCTTCTGAATGGTTTCTCAATGATATTCTTATTTCATTCCATTCACTGTCCCTCTGCAGCCCCAGCCATCCTCTTCAAGGAAACATGGCTGTGGAAGCTCCCTTCAATGGCTCCACATCACACTAGGACAGAGCTCATTTATTGTCTGTCCTTGATTGTTCTTCCTGCTGGTGTCTTCATAATCTTAAAAGCAAGATACTATACCACACCTCTCTGCCTTTGTACCTTGTAGCCTTTCCTCTGTGAACATCCCTCCTTTTCATATGAAATGTAGCAAAAAAAAAAAATCTTGAACTCTAATTCATAGTACACACCAGAGTTTTAGAAATCACACACACATACACACACACACACACACACACACACACACACACACACACACGCACGCACACACACTACATCTGCATTCCCAATGATAGAAAGATAATGTATAATAAGCATCCTCAGAATTAATCTGTGTTGTTCTATGTTAAAGAGATTAGGGGACCTTCCCTTTCAAATTATTTTTGAAACATATGCAAATCTAGAAGAGTAATGCAAAACTTTTTTATTAAAAGAGAAATGTTAGGATGCATTTTTGTGGATGCATCAGACAATACATCCACAAATGTGTGATCCTAAAATAAATGCAATGATTGACAATTCATCAACTCTAACTGAGACTACTCCTGATGTTGGAACGTTCCCTTTTCTCACATGCCAACACCTCTACGTTGTCTTTGTTTTAATTATATTGAGCATCCTTTTGTTCTTCCTAGGACACTTGCCTGCCAGCCTGGGCAGACTATAAATAATAATCATCATCATTAGAGGAACTATTACCCACATGGTCTATTTTTAGAGCTGATGACAAACTCCCAAACAGGCCCCACCATGACCCTGGCAGAGCAGCAGTGGTTTCTTGAGGCATGTCTTGGGCTCTTGGATGTCTCACCTGTCTCATTAGTGTCACTCATGTGGTGTGGCTGCAAAGATGGCAGCTGCTTCATCGGATTGGCTCCATCAAACTGTGTCCCATCTGTTAATATGAGAGGAGATGGAAGATTTTAGAAAATCTGGTGATTTTCATATTTTTATACATAGATGCAGATTTATGATTTGCATTTCTTTCATACCCAGGTTTCAGTGCATTTAGTTAATGTGTGTGTGTGTAAGGGGAGGGAAGGGGAGGCCATAGACAGAAAGGGAACACAACCTTTTATTACACAGATTTAAATATTTCACCATCTTTTGAGAGTAGAAACAGAATTAGAGATGGTCTCATTCAATCTCTTCATTAGACACGTTGGAGAAACTGAGGCCAGGGGAGCGAAGGAAGTTTCCAAGGCTTCAGACAAGTGAACTACAGAGCTGGAGCACAAACTATGGTGTTTTCAACCCTCCTGACACTGAGGAAATATTCTCTCCTGTTCTGATGTGAAGGTTTACAGCCCGTGACATATCTTCAATGCCAGTTTTTTGTTGGCGGGGTATCAAATTTCCTCCACATTTCCCTAAGAACTCCCAAGCTATGACATGGGCCTGAATTGAGTCACATCTCCAAAATGGAGAAATATGCATGATGAACTCTCTCTCCAGTTCCAAAAGGCAGGATGCCATAGCAGGAGGAGACCAGCTCCTAAAATCGGGACATGGAAGAGCTCAGCTTTGATCTTGTATGATTTGGGGCATGTCAGAGACCCTCTCCTATTTTGAAATTCCTATTTGTTTACCACAGATGATAAATACTGCTCTGCTTGCCTTACAGGAGCACTCAGATGATCAAATGAAATGACAGACGTGAAAACTGAAAGGTTATAGGAAAAATCATGTCCTGCAGCTGCAGAAACACAGAATAGTTTGTCTTTATTTACTGTTAAAGTGGTATGCACCTTCATTGGGTGTTAATTTTCCACAGGTGGTTAGATTTTCTTTGGCCCTTATTTTTTTCCTTGCCAAAATATCACCGGTGTTTGGGACAAGCTTTATGATTTTGCCTGTGTAAGTTAAGCAAGACTGGTAGAATGAACAGAGTGGAGGAGTCGGGAGAAGATCCAATACATTGGGATATCCTTTTACAGAGTACTTTAGGAATATTTTTCATTTTACCAAAGTGATGGAAACAGGGGCGTAGGTTTAGATGGTGGCCATCACAGAGGACATTTCTGGCATATTTTAATAGGCTTATTGGAATTTTTTTTTAAGACACAACCTTTTTCAGTGACTGTGGTTTGATTTTTAACTTACATCCCATTTTCTCTCTTTGTCTCAATCTGGTAGATTGATAGTCTAACTCATGCTAAAGAGTAATGAATGAGAGGTGCTTTTCCCTTTCCAAGGAATATTTAGACAAAGATGAATCTAACAGACACCCGTGATCCTATCACTAAGAATATTAACACTGTGTAGCTTGTGCTGGAGTTTCTCATTAAATGAAGGAATATTAATGATCCACTGACATCCCTGATGCTCCCACATGGGGACTAGAAACTTCTGATGCTTAATCTCCAGCTCTTTCCACATGGCCATGGGAGGACTTTATTTCTCTGCCTGTTTTGCAGGGTCATGTGACAAGTGCTGATCAATGATCTGTGGGCAGTCGTAATTTGCCTTTAGGTCGGAACACTTCATTTCCAACAATGTACCCCCACCTCTGTAGCTCTTCAAAGTTGTTGTCACAGCCGACCAAACTAAGCTATTGACCCCTTACCCCCACCCCAGCCCTTTCCCACTTCTCATCATGGAGAGACAGTGGGTATCACAAAGCTGCTGATGATCTTTCCATTTGCATTTTCTAAGTGTTCCTAAATAAGCATGGATGCTTACCATACAGTAACTTAGTGCATGGCTCAACTGTTTACATAAATGCTCTATATTCTTGCTCTTTGTGATTCTTTACTTACAAGTAGGGATTTTCATTTTATTTATTTAAATTTTTTTGTAACTAGCATTCAAAGTATCCCATTTCATTATGGCATTTCAAAATAGAATTTGATTTCTGTTGTTCTTCCTCACCAGATTCCTCTCCTCCATCCCTCTGTCTATACTAGCATGTCTGCATTTTTGTTTTGAGATTTTATTTATTTTTAATGTATACAAATGTTTTATCTGAGTGTGTGTCTGTGTACCACATGTGTGCAGTGCTCCAGGAGCCTGGAAGAGGGTGTCAGATCCCTTGAGACTGCAGTTACAGACTGTTGTGAGTCACCACGTGGAAGCTGGGAATTGAACCCAGCATCTTCTAGAAGAGCAGCCTGTGCTCTTAACCATGAAGCCATCTCCACAGTCCCATACAGTAGCATGTATTTTTAGAACTATCCATTATGTTAACTGTAGTTCTCTGGTTATATACATTCTCTATTTTACCAAATGTTCACACATTACGTTCCCCCCAATGGTCCCATCATTTTAATACTTACCCTACTAACATGCCAGTGAACTAACACATATTTCCCAAATTTCTATTGTCACACTTTCTGGTATATCTGTAAATTGTGAGTTTGTTCACATTGGCATTTTCTTGAATTTCAGTGATACTGTCTTGGTCCGCTGTCCAGTGCTTTAGCAGAATACTACAGACTAGGTAACATAAAGAAGAGAGCTTTACATGGCTCACAATTCTGGAGGCTGGAAAGTCGGCCAGCATGATGCAGGCATCTGGCATGGGTCTTCCTGCTGCAGCATCCCACAGTGGGAAGTTAAAGGTCAAGAGAGGGAGCACCAATACTAAAATAACTCTCTTACGGGGGCACCCTTGGCATTACTCCACTCATGAATGCACAGCCCTCATGACCTTCCAGCCTCTCACTCAGGCTCCACTTTCCAACTGGTGCATTGTGGGCTAGACTCCCACCATATGAGCTGTGGAGGGAGACATGTTCAAGGCTTAACAGGGATTGATTATCTTTTCACAGTTTTATTGATCTTTCAGGCTTTCTCTTCTATAAAAATCACCTCTCCCTTACAATTATATCTATTATCTGATCTGCATTTATAATTTAAAATTAAAGAGTTTGCCCATCGTTTGTATGACATAGGAAACTAAATTCAGAATAATAATCCATCTTCTATACATATTGCTGTATACAGCCAACAGTTTGCCTTTTAACTTGTCTGAGGCATCTGTTATCTTACAGAATAATTTTAAAATTATTAATGTCAAGTTATTTTTTTATATTTTTTTCTTTCTAAATTTCATCGTTAGGAAAGTATTTCCTAACACTGTTTTGTCAAAAACTATTTTCCAGGGATTTCATTTATTAGTGTTATAGTTTATGCTCACTTTGATGTATACGAGATAAATTTTGAAGAACAGTAGGAAAAGGGATCTAATTATTCCTCTACAGGAAAAGCCCTTTACCCTAAGGCCGTTCCTTGCTTGTCTTACTTCTAAAATGGACTAAGTTCATATTTGCACACATTATTTCTGCTTTCAGTAAGCCACCTGCATCCCCAGGTTTGGTGGCATGGAAGCCCCGCTTTCTCATGGATCTCGGAAGTGTTATAATCTCCAGTTTGTTCAGCCTTTTTGTTTTCTTGTTGTGGAAAGGATGGATGCTATTGAAGATTACCAGATTTTACAATGGAGACTGAAATTCTTTGGACCTAACATTCACAACATTAAAAATTGCTTTTTATTAATGAAAGAGCACATTCTACTTTATATTCTAATACTAGCGCTTAAAAAAAAACGGCTCTTATGAATGACAAAGGAACGTACAGCCTCCCTATGTGAGGAGATACGAGTTTTCTTCTGGCATTTCTAGAATACATTTTCCTTTGTTTACCGTAGAAGTTCTTACACTAGGATTCCATTTCTTCCTCTGCTTTTGAAAACATGCTAAATATTTACTTTACAGGCTTAAGACTGTGCTATGATTTAGAGGTGTTCACTATTCCCCTCCATTGTACTTCCTGGTCACTCATTTTCTTACATGGTTTATAACTTGGCTTTTGAGTTCCTTGTCAGCCAGAATATTTTTTTCCACGAGAAGCCCATGGGACTTAACTTTAGTTGTCAGCGTTGTGTATATCTGCTGGAATTTCTAAAATTTAAGCACGCCATGCAAATATTTACATTAGTCTATTTCTTTAGCATATGAGACTATTTGAGTGGCTTCAACTTGGACATCTGTCCTGTGTTCTGATTTCTTGCTGATGTGTGTATCTCCCCCGCCTTCCCCCTGACCCTCAACTCCATCTCCAACCTGTAAGGATGGGTATTTTATTGCACTTTTTTTTTTTTTTTGGTTTGGTTTCTTCTGAGTGCAGAATCTGTTCAGGCAGCTCAGTTCCAGTTGCCCACCCATTTGTGGTTGTTGGGTGAATGTCTCCCTCTGCGTGACAATAATCCATCATCCCAGCTGTTATACTTTGCCCAATCTTCCAATTTCCCCTCAATACTTTTTAGTTATCATTATCACTTCCTATTCCTGAGATTCCCCTCTTAGTAGTCTCAGTCTCGAATTAGGCTATGAATGTGAAGTTGCTAGCTGATTTTTCTTTCCTTTTGAAATCCATCATTTCTCTGGGTCTTGGATTGAAGGGATTGTTTTCTACATCAGATTAATTTTCCTTACTTGTCAGAGGACCCAAGGACACATCCATGTGATAAACAACACATAGGAGGGTTCATTCGTGGTCTGGTCAGACACTTGGTAAGTCATAAAAAAAAAAAAAAAGACTGGGTTGAAGTTGGCTTATTTTAGTTCTTAATTTATATTACATATTTAGCAATGGTCATTCTTGCCTGGTTACACACACACACACACACACACACACACACACACACACACACAGTCCTTCTGTGACAACTCTCTGTGGGCTGCTGAAGTCACCAGAGGCTATGTCTGTTTTTCTGGAATCAGCCTGGCTCATGCCTATTTTGGGTGGTACACAGTCGAAATCTGGACTGAGCGTATAGTCACTGTGTAAAATTATCTCTGCAGGAGACCATGATGCTCCATTGGGTGCTGTGGCTGTAGCTATTGTCTTGATGCCTTTAGAAATGCTCATGCCTATGCTCACACCTTTAGAAATGATGGCCTCTTTTTTTTTTTTTTTTTTTTCTCAATCTGGGTCAGTCCATGGGCCTGGTGATTTTAACTAGGCTATGTGAGTGAAGAATAGGTAAATGAAAGTATGACTGGCTTTCCATTTTAAAATTTGTAAGATTTAAAAAAAATAAAAGGTTATCACCAGGGTTTTGTAACTTGAGGCTTTTACAAATGCATGTCCCTTAGTACACATTTTAAAGATTTGTTTAAAGAAAATTATCCATTCCCGGCGGTTACTAAGTAATGAAAGTAACGCTGTGTGAGTTCATTAGTCTCTAATATGATTTTTCTCTTCATTTTATTTTCCAATAAGGGAAACTTTTCCAAATGATGCATTTCCGAGGTTGGAGAGAAAGAATTCTGATTGGTTTCTTCATGGCTATTACCAGTCATGAGAGAAAAATCCAGCTAGTTCGCAGTTTTCGAAGAAGTGGAGAGATTAGTTTGTTAATGCCTATTCAGTTCATTTTTCTATTTGGGGAATTGAAATTTTGAGCGTGGCTTCAGGGAAGTGATGGCAGAGAGCCTCAGCTGCAGTGTGGCACTGGCTTGTCGGTCCACAGAATTCCTTTGAAGTTGTGGCGGTGAGTGTGGGAAATGTGAGAACCTCCACCTTGTTCCCAGGAGCTGAAAAGGACCCGAAGAGAAAGCTTCTGTTAAAACTGTGATCTTCCAAAAAGAAATCAAGTGATCATTGTGTGTGGGTCTGACAAATGGGAAAACCCCACAAAGGCTTAATTAGAGATAATGTATGCATTTGTTGATGTTATTAAAGGTAGATGAGGGTGATCATGTTGCTCGGGGGAGATGCAGGCACCTGAACAAGTGAATAATTAACATGAATGACTGGAGTATGAGGGTTTTTTTTTTTTTTTTTTTTTTATAGTCCAACAGGAAGTGTTAGGGAGAAAAAAAAACATATGGAATGGGACACAGAGGACTGGGGTTTCATTCTGGCTGTGGTGCTCTCACTAAGGGATCTTGGGAATCACCTAATTTCCCTGTGGGCTTTGGTTTCTTCTGAGACGTTAGATATGGCTGGGAAGATAGGCCACAGTTATTGAGGAAAAATTCAAATAGGGTTTCTTTACCTAGAGGCTGTAAAATCGAGTCTTTCCTTTTACAAATTGCAAAACACAAAAGCAAAGCAAAAACGGAACTACAGAACAGCTTCAAGGAACACAGCCAAGACACCACTGCAACAGGAGAAAACCATAGGCTTTCTGTAACGGTGGCAGACAGAAGCAGAGTGGTACAAGGGGATTATCACTTATGGCTTTGAGGTGGTGGCATTGGAAGATAGGTCTGGAAAGAAGAGCTGGATATGAAACAAAACAAAGAAAAAAGAAAAGGAGAATGTGAAATCCAGGGGGATATGGGTATAGCTGAAGTTTTCCTGTGTCTCGCCCGTCCCACAGCTGCTCGGACAAGTAAACACACAGAGGCTGATATTACTTACAAACTGTGTGGACTAATGGCTCAGGCCTCTCTCTAGCTAGCTCCTATAACATAACCCATTTCTGCTAATCTATAAGTTGCCACGTGGCCGGGGCTTACCAGTACTTTCACATCTTGCTTCTCCTGGCGGCGGCTGGCATCTCCTCTCTGCTTGGGCCTCCCCTTTTCCTATCTCTGTCCTGGCCTTCCAGCCTGCCTATAAGCTGCCTTGCCACAGGCCAAAGCAGTCCATTCATTAACCAATGAGAACAATGCATATTCGCAGCATACAGAAACACATTCCCCCCCAGCATATGGGTACATCTAAAACTCGTAAGAGATGTCGTCAAATTGTGGACCACTCCAAGGCCCTGAAGCGGAGAAAGAGCACGTTCTGGAAATCCAGGGACAATAGTTACACAAAATTCCCTGTATCCACAGAGGACAGCAATAAGACCAACATAGACATTACAGCGAAGCCAAGTAAGTATACCCAAGAGGTGCTGTGTGTCACGGCATGTTTAGAGACTGAGGAAAGTCTAACTGGTCTAATCCTAAATGCCCTCTGACTCATTGGATGCCTTTATATAGTTCATTATATAAGTTTTCTGGTCTCATGTCAGGCAGGGGCCATGACCACTTGCATTCCAGAAACTCTGCAAAAGTGTATTAAAGATTGTCTTTGATGAACAATTTTCTTTTAGATCAGCACACATGGGAGAGTCATAGTTGATGTGGCAGAGATCCTGCTGCCACTGGACACATCTAAACAAGGCTGTGTGGCCACTCCCCAAGGCTGCTGTTGGCTTAGTCTCCATACCGGGCCAGACCCTTTCTCCTGGAGGTCTTACGGGTCATGGTGGGGGGCATGTTAAGGTGAACCAGCAGAGAAAGGAGTTGCATGAGGTCTGCAAATACACTGTTGGCAGCTACTTGAGGATGCAAGAGGTCAAAGCTGTGTGTGAGGAGGCTGCGGCTGCCTGGCTGGTTAAGGATGAAGGGCAGACGAAGGCCAGCATTGATGGTGAGATTGTGATAGAAGGGCATAACCAGCTGTCTGAGAACTCATGTACAGAAAGAAAGGGAAAGGATTATAGGTCATTCTGGGAATAGGAGGACTCAGAGTGGGAGAATATGGCACAGAAAAAGATGAGCGTGGTACTGTCTTGGCTAAATCACCTGGGTGCTGAGATGGAACTTCCTGTCTAGAATACCATTGCATTCATCTTTGCAGAAGTTGTGAAAATTGTTCGGGGCATTTATTTGCACAGGAGATAATCAGCTGGCAGTGGTGTGGATGGCACTTGTAGGTACCACAAACCTCTAGTTCCATGAGGAGGTTCCATGCAAATAAATGGGAAGCCGAGAGACAGCCCACCCCACCCTGCCACACAGAGCTCAGCTCAACTGCAGAGCCAGACCTCCAGACCGTACACTTGGAGGTAGAACACCAGCCCCCAGAAACCAGATCAAACCTGGGTATCTTGATGCAGACAGTTTTAATGTGACCCACAGACCCACAAGCCTAAAAATGTGTACCCTGACTTTGAGGCCAACTAAACGTCCCCTGAAAAATCAAGGAAGAAGATTAACGAAGGAGACATGGGAGTAAAGTATGTGTGGAAGTGTTTCTTCTGTCATTATTTGGGGGAGAAAAACAACTTGCAATTTTATGGTTTTTAAAATAGCTGTTAAAGTAACCACATCAAGGGGTTGGGGATTTAGCTCAGTGGTAGAGCGCTTGCCTAGCAAGCACAAGGACCTGGGTTCAGTCCTCAGCTCCGGAAAAAAAAAAAAAAAAAAAAAATCTTAAGAATTCCCTCCGACTCCTCATGACGAAATAAAACAGACCTTGTAGAGAAATATAGAGTTCTGTATGGACACAGAGCAAAGAAGGGGCTGGGAGTCGAAGTTGAGCATTGCCAGCTCACGTTAGTGTGGATACATAATCTTAACCAAGAGTGGCTTGAAGTTTGGTGGAAGTGCCCCCACGGAACTGAAGGTTCGTGGCCCCTACGGTAGCATCTACACCATTGCCGGATGATTATCTCCTGCGCCATAAAGGCTTCCCCTGTTTCAATGTACACACGACACCGGCTCAGGGGCCTCCCATGATACTGACTCCTGGGCCGTATCAGTCACACGGCAGCCAACCATCGGCGGAAGTGACTTGAGTTAAGGGTGAAACTTGTCTGATGGCCATATGTCATCCCTCTCTCAGACACCCGTTGCTGAGGCCTCCGGCTGGTGCCACCTCCGAGCCCGATGCCCAGGTAGAAAGGCAGCCGAGTAGAAAACCAGGCTGAAGGGCACTTGATATAGCACAGTCCGGAATTCCTGGCAACGGGCCAGCCGGGCTGCTTCCTGGACTCCCAGCCGTGGCTGCTCCACACAAAAGCCATGTTTGTGTTCCCTAAAGAGAGGCCGTTCTGTTGTTTCAGTCCCCATCCTTATCTGATGCCACGTTTCTGCCAGGCTGGCTCTCGTGTTTCTCTTCGTCTTCCCTGTCCATTCGCATTCTTTGTGCCCACCGCGGCTCAGCCTGAGATACCCAGAGAGCGTAAACAATGCAAGGGAAGATGGCTTCAGAAAGGCCTGAAGAGAGGCCGGGGAGGGGGAAGCTAAGGCTGCAAAGCTGTATCACGTTTGCACAGAGCAGGGAGTTAGAGGCAATTAACCTCGGAAGGATTGAGTGTATTAAAGTAATGCAGAAGAGAGAACGTTCGCAGGAACGCTGGGACAGACCGTGTTTGGGACCCATCAATGTCAAGTTATACTGTTTCTTGGGACCGTGTCCCTGTCTCCTTTTCCCACCTGCCACCTTCCTCCTAAAACATCCTGAGAGGTGACTGAATGGAGAAGTCACAGAATCAACTCTTTAGACTTACAGAGAAAGAGGTGGTTATTTTCAGAGACTGTATGGGATTCGGTGACTTTGCTTCCAAATGGGCTAGTTAGCCAGAATATGGTAACACCATACCACCATTTCCACCACCACCACCACCACCACCACCACCTCCATCACACACCACCACCACCTCCTCCACCTCTACCACCACTTCCACCACCACCATAACCACAACACCACCACCTCTACCACACACCAGCCTACCACCACCACACCACCCACCACCACCACCACCACCACCATCACTACCATCACCACCACCACACACCACCTCTATCACTACCACCACCATCACACCACCACCACCACCACCTCCACCACCTCACATCACCACCTCCACCAGTATCAATGCCTCTACCACCACCACCTCTAACACCATCTCTCCCACCTCCACTACCACCATCTCCACTGCCACCTCCACCGCCACCTCCACCACCACCAGCACCTCAGCATCATCACACCACCTCCTCCACCACCACACATAGAGTTCAAACATACATAGACACACAACTCATACTTAGACACATTAAAGACACACATTTAGACACACCAGATAAAACAACACCCAAACAAACCTACTTGTCAACCTGGTATAAAACTTAGAGTCATTATTTAGTTTCTCAATGGGTAAAAAACTACTTCACTGTGGAAGCATTCACCACTGCTGCCTCCTCTACTTGAGTAGGTAGAAGAAGTCACTATAGCCTTCAAGACCTGGGAGGGCAGAGGCCACTAATGTTATTCTTGTCCTTATAATTGTACCAGCTTACACTTTGCTATCCAAACCATGCCTGCTGCCTACATGGCTTTCAGGCACTTGATGGCCTCCACAGTGTAGCGGGCACTGATGGGCTGTCCAAGTTTGGACTTCAGCAGTGCTATCATCCCCCTCAGCAGGATTAGCTTTCACAGGCAGTGGACCTATGGCCCTCTATCTTCCTCTATCTAGACTTCGTCCTTTTACCCTCTACCAGATCTTTCTGGGGTTTAATTCTTTTCTACCACAAAATGCTGTTGGATCTGAAGCCACCAGCTGCCCAGAACAGGGATCGCCCTGGGAACATTAACCTGGGTGGGGCTCATGTTCTCCTCCCTCTGTGTCATGTTCCCCTTCTTTCTGATGTCAGGAGACTGTATGGGTAGCAAGTGTTTCCTCTGCAGGTTAGAGGAAGTCTATGAATGCATGTATGCAAATGAGAAGAACATGTACTGAACATTTCTCCAAAGATAACGATATTGGGAATTACTGTCTTGCATCATAATTGTGTTCTCATCAGGAATCTGAATCTCCTGCTCTCTCTCTCTCTCTCTCTCTCTCTCTCTCTCTCTCTCTCTCTCTCTCTTTCTCCCATGCCACACCCACATACCACAGTCCCTTGAGGATATTAAAGTTATAGTAACTTGTAAAGAACAAGCATATTAGTTCAAAGAATCACTTTCTCCACTTCCCAGGGCCTGGCTCCTTGCTGGCATTATCTCATCAGACTCCTGGACCATGCAAGAGAGCTTCAGACTGCACCCCACTGGACTGCAAGGATGAGAGTGCCACCAGAAGAAAGCAGGCAGGGAAGTGAAGTGATCTGGAATATGTGGGGACACTGTGAGGAGAAGGGGAGAAGCCAGGAAGTCAGGGCAGAGCCAATAGTCACATCTGAAGTCCCTCTAAGGGTTTCAGGACTCAGCCTGGGTCTGGCACTGGGAAGGTGTTATTGGTGGGCTTAGGGAGGAAGCACTTTTGACAGAGTTAGGTTAAAGTGCCTCAATGATTAGTGCCTTTGAAAGGATGGGGAGAGAAGGGGAAGGGAGGAACAGAGTGGTTACAGGGGAAATTAGGGGTGTGTGAGTGACACAAAGCATCCTGGAATGGGCTGAGGGGGAGGGAATGGGTAAAAATGGGTGAAGTTGGGTGAAGTTAGGTCCTCACAGGGTCCGAAGAAAAGAAAAAAAAAGTTTGTGTGACAATGTATGAAAAATTAGACTTTGAAGTCCAGCACTAAGGAACTGCATTCAGTGGAGATGCTACAATATGACACCCAGTGGTGTGTAATGGTGTGCCAAGTGTTAGCACAAATCAGCAGTCGTAAGCACCAGGATAGGAGCAGTGATCATAATGACTGTGTTTCCTATAGCTCAGAGTTGCTATTTGAGGTGTTCTTCCTCTTTGGGTCTGGACCATTGCTATTTTCCCACTTGTCAACTGTAATCTGGATACAGCACTCTTCATCTCCCTGAGAACTTCCCTAATTCCCCCGACAATGTTCACCCTTCCCCTTGACTGAGGGAAGGCTGTCTGCTTTGTGTCATCAGTTCTGCGACTTGCCTTGACCACTCTCTTCACAAATTTCATGGAGTCATCTCCAGAGTCAGATACAAACTCCTTGAAAATAACAGTACGGACCCTGTTCAGAGTCCCTCCTGCCTATTACATTACGGACATGCAGGGAATGCTCCGCCGAGACTAAGCAAATGAGACAGCACAGGCACGTGTGGATTTCCAAATCCCTACCACAAAGTTTTAATGCTCCTTTCTAATGTCCCAGAAGTTGACTTTGAGCATTTCCATTCAATCTGTGAGAAACTAGAGACATAGGTCAGTTGAGGTCTGGTCCATAATGCTACTTTTATTGCTTTAAAAACATTAATAAAACAATCCACTTGATGAAGAATTCATGTTCTCTACAGCTCTAATGTTTAAAATGAGGTGTTTAAAACTGCCTTTGTGTGAGCGAGCAAAGATGCCCCTACAGGAAGAGGATTAGCTGGCTCACACCACCAGCCCCTTCCAGTAGGCACCCACTGCCCACCTATCCCCGTCAGTTTTCCTCATTGATGCATGCTCGCCTTCTGGGCTCTCTATCGCTGCGTGACAAATTGCTACACACCAAGCCCACAACAAAACCCATTCATTATCTCCCAGTTCATTCGTCTGGGCATGTTTGTCTGGATTCTTTGTCTCAGTCTCAAAAGGAAAGGTCAAAACGAAGGCAAGAGCTGGCTGCTTCTTACATCTGGAGACTGAGAAGAATCCACTTCCAAGTTCATGCAGGTGTCAGCAGAATATGGGTCCATGTGTTTGCGGGTCTAAAGTGTATTTTCTTGCTGAAAGTTACTTGCGTTGTATTCGGGCTCCTGAGACTCTGATAACATTGCAGGGGACACCCGCTCCCCATCTTAGATCTCATGCTCCAAAGCCTACGAGTGTCTTAGTCACTGTTCTGTTGCTGTGAAGAGACATCAAGCCCACCGCAACTCTTGTGAAAGAAATCATTTAATTGGGGCTTGCTCACAGTTTCAGAGAGTTAGTTCATTATTATCTTGGCAAGAAGCGTAGCTGCATGTAGGCAGCAGCTGAGAGGTCTACGTCCAGATCTACAAGCAGCAGGAAGAGAGAGACACTGGGCCTGGCTTGGGCTTTTGAAACCGCATAGCCTGTGTTCATAGCACACTTCCTCCAACAAAGCCACACCTACTCCAACAAGGCCACACCTCCTAGTCCTTCTCAAGTAGTGTCACTCCCTGATCACTAAGCACTCAAATATATGGGCCTATGGGTTCATTCTTACTCAAACCACCACAATGAGTTTGTCTCAATCTCCAGCCAAAGAAACAACTCGGCTGTGAGAAGCTCATGAGATTTCACCAGACCCAGCCAGATAATTCTCAGTGTTAAAGTTGTGAAGTACCATATAGCATGATTGTGGCAGTGAGACTGTGACTCTTCTGGGACTGGGATGGGGCATCTTAAGAGCACTAATATACCTACTATACATTTCATAAGTCTTACTTCCCTGCTGTCTTAGTTAGGGTTTCTATTGCTGTGAAGAGACACCATGACAATGGCAACTCTTATAAAGGAAAACATTTAATTGGGGCTGGCTTACAGTTTCAGATATTTAGTCCTTTATCACCATGGTGGGAAGCATGGTGGCATGCAGGCAGACATGGTGCTGGAGAAGGAACTGAGATTCTACATCTGGATCTACAGGCAGCAGAAGGAGACTGTGTGTCACAATGGGCATAGCTTAAGTACATGAGACTCCAAAGTCTGCCTCCACAGTGACATATTTCCTCCAATAGGCTGTATATACCCCAACAGGGCCACACCTCCTAATAGTGCCACTTGCTGTGGACCAAGCATTCAAACACATGAGTCTATGTGGACCATACCTATTCAAACTACCACACCTGACTTCTCTTCAGATGATTGTCCCAGGAATAGCCATCGTTTCAGAGGAAACGGATCATGTTTTGCTTTCTAGGAGTCATAGAAGAAAGAATTCGAAAACCTAAGGACCCAAGAGGGTAGAAGGTAGAAGTAAATGGAGAGATGGAGATGGATTGGGGTGAGGAGTTAAAGGAAGGACGGAAAGAGAAGGATGAAGGTGGGAAATGGGTAAAGAAGGGAGGAAAACATGCAGATCCATGCTAGTATAATCTCAAGATGAGGAGGGAGAAAATACCTCAGAGTTTGCAGAGACAGAAAACAATCAAGATAGGTATAGAGATTTGAAGGCGACATCATCGCAGCCTAGAAATCCATGACTCCCATGAACTCCATAGATCTCCCTGGGTAATTCTGATGCTAAAAGCAATGGGCTGAGTTTCTTTTAGCTATCTACAGAAATGTTTGTCTTAGGTTTGACCCAAACTAACTCTCAAATGAGAGGAGGCAGGAACCTACTCTTTGTAGTACAAAGGCTCACAAAATCTACACTTCAGGGAAGCTTCCAAAAGACCTGGTCAAATACACATTCTGGCATACTAGATAACAAACCCAAGGGAGAGAAAGATGAGAGTCGTTTTCAAAAAATTTCTTCCTAGAAAAATTAAAATCACATCACATAAGCCTCAGCACACAATGAAATGTCCCACTGAAATGGTCATTTACAGTTAGTTGGTTATCTGAGTATCAATTTGAAATTCAATATAAAAGGAAGCTGAAGTTAGAGGAAGAAAGGAAATTTTATGGCATTTCCTTTTCTGGTTTTGGTACTAAGTATGAACCTGAGACTTTACATGTGCATGGAATTGCTCCACTACTAAGCTACATTCTAGATCTCCCTATACTTACACAGGATCTCACTATGTTACCCAAGCTGGCTTTGAAGATTCTCGGTAGAGTTGAGATATGGCCTTGAATATTGATGTTTCAGAAATGAAACGTGCTCTTCCTATTTGTTACTACACAGTTTCATAGAGCCAGAAGAAGTTGTGTTAGCTTGTTACCTATTCTTTGTCAGTTTCTGGATTCTTGATGTCTAGGATCTTGAATCTAACATATTAGAGAGAGACTGCCCATCACTAGTTAGCTAATATTTGGATAGCAAAAGAATGCCCTGGGAGCGCACTTCACGTTTGCAAGCAGCTGGGACTGAGCCCATGCTGCCAGTTCTTCTACCTGACTCTCAAACTCTGGACCTGACAGGAGGTTCTCTGTCTTTGCTCATCCCAGGACCAGGACCAGAGAACAAAACAGGTGGCCTCTATGCCCCTGAAACCCACTGAGATTATTCATAGTATCCACTACCATTCAGCTGGCTTGACCACCAGAAACCATAATGAAGACTGCCCCCTCCTGTCCTTTGTTCATTCCACCTCATGTTTTCGTTATTCTTCTGGTTCAGCCTCTCCAGTAACTGTAATGCCACATCTGTACCACCAGGCCTGTCAACGAACATCTTAAAACTCATTAAAATAAAGGCTGATGGGTTTCAGGGTATTGATATATGGCTTGATGACTTAAGAGTTTTCACTGGGCAAAATTTAAATAGGGCATACAAACATTATAAGACCAGAGAAAAGAAATTAATGAAGAAAATTCACTTAAGATAGAAAGAGGACAAAGAAATAAAATAAGGACTGAGACAGTTTATTGAACAGAAAATAAAACTCTAAAAGCAAGTCAAATCCACAGCTGCAATGAATATAATGGAAACAGTCTCATATGGAGCAACTTCTCTGTGGGCTTACCCAAACAGAACAGAGCGTAAAGGATTTCATTTAAATTGAAGGTTTATCTGTACCAGGTAAGTTACTGTAGCACAGAAGCCAAAATAGAAAAGTTACTTTACATAAGAGTGAATCTGAAGTGAAAACCTCAGAAATAAAGTATCAGTAAAAATTATAACTTTTAAGAGATATGAAATCCAAATATATCATGGATTTTTTTTTTAGACTTCTAACAATCTGGCTTCAAAATATGTAGAGGAAAAAAATGACAGATGATAAGAGAAAGATGAATTCACATCCCTTAGGATGTTTTAATGTTTGGTTTCTCTAAAATCAGCAGGTTAGGCAAAGAGTCAGGGAGCACTTGAGCTGAGCCCAAGCCTTCCCACAGCAGTGGGCCACAGATGGGTCATAGAAGTGCTGATACATAGATCCATGTGACCATGGAGTGGTCTGTGGGGGCCTGTAGCAGCCTCAGCCAACGGCCAATTACTTCAGGCTTCCAACAGGGTTGTTCATTTCCTGAGGGGCTATCCTAACAAATATCCATGGGGGGAGGTGTTCTGACCCGAACCAATTTTGGAATGACAAAAGGCTTATCAAATGATTTGTTACAAGATATAATGTATATGCATGCGTATACAAAATACAATAACATACATATACTTACATTATATGCATTCACACATATTTCTGTGAAACTCTGTACCAATAAAAAAGAGGAACACATTTTCTTTCTGAAACATAAATATTAAAATCTTGGTGGGAGGTTGGAATGATTGAGAGTTAAGTACAGTGGTGGGTGTGTATGAGAAGGCCCTGATGAAACATTACCTTGTACGATAGACTTAAAACTAACAATATAAATAGGAAAAGAAAACCTCAAGGGATGCAAAAGAAAAGAATGTAATATAAGATAGAATTTTCAGGCAATAATGTAACAAATTCAAGAAATATATCCAAAGTAGCTTATCCAGAAACTAATGTAAAGGTTTATAAATATACAGTCTTTTGATTCTCTTTGATATGTTTGCTAGACTTGAATAAGAAAAAAAGAAAAGATTTAATACATTTTTAATTAAATATTTACATTAAATGCATTTAGCAAGAGCTTCCAATGAGTCAACTATATTTTTAAAAGCCATAGGATGCTGAGTTAGCATTCACAGGACTAAGTTCAGGGTTAAGTTTGTAAGTTGATAAGGAAAATTTGGAAACTATCAAACAATATCATAAGAAAGGAGAAGAGTATTTTATGATGGACTAGAGGGGGAAACAAGTAAATGTAAAATGTAACAAAAGACTAGATAATAATATAAAGTAGTGGGGTCTGGGGGAGCAAAAATAGAAGACTAAGACACACTAATTCCTCAAATAAAAAGGGTGAAAAACCACAAAGATTAGAAAATGATAATAAAAACGATACAGAATCATAAATGATACACAAAATGCTAGAAATCATGGAGGATTTAGCAAAATCAAATCAATAAAAAGTAGCGCATTTTATCTATTAATGTGGAAGAAATGGAAAAGGCAGTCATAATCGTTTCCTTTATAAATAAGACAATTCAAATTTTTATAAGAACTGTTCAGGAGCACAGAAAAGATGGATGCTCTGGAGCTGACTTGATGGTTTCCCAAGTAATGTACACACACACACACACACACACACACACACACACACACACACACACACACAGAGAGAGACTTTACAAATCATGGCCTGTATCCAAAACATATATACAAGACTTAGAAAATTGCACATTGGTAAGACTGCATTCTGTAGTGAACTAAAAGCATAATGAATTTAAAATATCTTGGGTTTCTCCTTGTCTAACCTTGATATATGAAGTGATAGTTCCTTATCAAGAAAGCACATAATTAAACCCACTATGCCATACGTAACAAGTCATCAAGTCATGAGATCATCTCAATAGATTTCATAGACATTCCTAATCACACCCAGATGCACACCTGCACTATAAAAAATTATAAGGAAATATGCCTTCATCATAAAATGGATCTATGTAGATAACACAATTCAGTCAATGAAATAATTGAATCAAAGAATAAGATGTCTAAGTACTAAAAAATAGTATTTACGGACCACTTCATTATTTAGACAATAATATTGTACACAAATAAATGACTTCGCTATGTGGCTGGACTTGAGACCCACAAAGAGTCTTAATGAGGTCCAGAATTATGTAGCTCTTTCTTGGAAATTAATGGGAAAACATCAAATTCCATTGCTGCAAAAGTGAATTAAAAACACATAATGAAAATCCTAACAAAATACGCATAATCTATGCATAAGTTAGAAGACTATTAAGGCATTAAAGCAACCTTTAATGGAAAAGACCTATTATTCAACATAACTTCAGTGCATAGCAATCTATACCTTCTATGCAGCCCTACCAAAGTCAAATTTCCCCGGTCTTTTTCTGCTATTATTTTCTTCTTTTTTATTGGCAGCTCATTTGTTTTCACTTTTTCTTGTTTTCTAGTTAATACTTTTGCCCTTATTGTCTATGTAATGTCCTAACTTCTCACAATTTTAATTGCAAATCTATTCACTTATAAATATTCAATTGTTATTTTCTCTTCAGCCCATGAATTATTTAAACATGATTTGGTGGTACTCAGTTTCATACACATTTTTTACATTTAAATTTGTCTTAATATTTACAAGCAACAAAATTTCGACGTATTAAAGTATTGAGTTAAAATTCTCAACTCACGGTCTCCCCTACTTGTTTACTTTGAGCTCATAGAGAAGGCCTTTGGAGTGACAGTTTCCAATGTTTGGTTCTCCGCGTTGAAAAATCACTGTTCTAAGCAAGGTGCCTGACATTGAAGGAATAGAAAAACATCCTCTTCCTGGGCCTTGTGCTTCTTCGGTGTGCCTGCTCCTGGGCTATAAGGGTCTTTAGTACAAGTCTTTGTTCTCTGTGGAGTACTCACGTGCTTCCTGCATTATTGAGAGTGTGGGCTTGCCCTCCTGGTAATTAAAGGATCTGATCAGTGTCTGGGGAACCATTGGATGCCACTGTCCAGGAAGACTCTCTGGAGTCTGAAGGATTACCTTTTAATGTGGAGAAACCAGAATCAATAAATCAACCAGCTTTTCTCTTTCGTGTGTGTGTGTGTGTGTGTGTGTGTGTGTGTGTGTGTGTGTGTGTGTGTGTGTGTGTGTGTGCATGTGTGAGGAGCACACATGTATGCACAGGCTTCTGTATGCATGATCATGCATCTTTGTGTCTCACTCAGTTCTGTCCCTCCTATGAAGAGAATGAAAACCAATTTAGTGGTACTGGCTATTTTGAATAATCTCAGGGGGTTCTGGGGGCATAGAAGCCATCTTGTCTTGCTCCCTGGTACTGGCCCTGGGATGAGCAGGACAGAGGACTTCCTGCCACCCCCAGAGCATGAGAGTCAGGTAGAAGAGTCGGCTGTTTGCAAATGTGAAGCGCTCCCCTGGGGCATTCTTGTGTTATCTCAATACTAGCCAGTGAGGGACAGTCTCTCTGTCATAATTTAGGTCCAAGATTCTAGACATTGAGGACCTGGGGATGGGGGTAGGGAGGTTAAGTAACTAGCTCTGCTCATCCTTGATCCTACTCTCTTAGCTCCTTTCTTTTTGTTCTGAAGCAAGCCACTGTGATTTTGGCATTCCCTCCCCGTACTGGCTGGTTCTATGCCAACTTGACACAAGCTAGGGTCATCGGAGAAAAAGGTCCCATAGTTGAGGGAATGCCTCTGAGATCTAGCTGTAAGGCATTTTCTCAACTGGTGATAAGTTGGGAAGGGCCTAGCCCATTATCAGTGGTTCCATCCCTGGGCTGGTGGTCCTGGGTTCTATAAGAAAACATGCTGAGCAAGCCATGAAGGGCAAGTCAGTAAGCAGCACTCCTCCATGGCCTCTGCATCAGCTCTTGCTTTCAGATTCCTGCCCTGCTTGAGTTCTTGTCCTGACTTTCTTTGGTGTTGAACGACAGTGTGGAATTGAAAATTGTATAAACCCTTTCCTCCCCAGCTTGCTTTTTGGTCATGGTGTGTAGTCGCCAGAGCAATAGAAACCTTAAGACCACCCCTGCTGACTTGCTCTCTAGGAGGCGCAAGACCTCACATCTCCCTCTAGTACCTCTCTGCCCTCCAGAGCAACCCCTCTATTCCCAGGGCTGACAGAATGGGCTCCTGAGTTGGTGAGAAAGGAAGGAACAACTCAGGAAAATTTACACAGGACAAAACTGACCAAGGCCTCCAAGCCCTTCCTTAGTTGTTACATCAGCTATACTCAGGGATGGTCCAGGGGTGAAGGACATGAATTGTCAGGGAAGATGGTGGGGTATAGGGAAATGCACATTTTACTTTCACTTTTTTTTTTCCTCTAAGAGCATTCCAGTAAAAGTAAACACTCCCAACCTTCTGTAGAACAGGGCAATAGTTTTTTTTTGTTTTTTTTTTTTTTTGGTTTTTCGAGACAGGGTTTCCCTGTGTAGCTTTGCGCCTTTCCTGGAACTCACTTGGTAGCCCAGGCTGGCCTCGAACTCACAGAGATCCGCCTGGCTCTGTCTCCCAAGTGCTGGGATTAAAGGTGTGCACCCCCACCGCCCAGCTTTTAAGGGCAATAGTTTTGACTTTTGGTGAGCGTTAAATGGTCTATGCATGCACATTTTCTGGCTTCAGTTCTGACACACAGTAGGGACTCAGCAAATTTTTTTTTTAATTCATGCAGTTCATTTCTCAAGTCAATCCATGTCCTTTCTTTGTCTGGGGAGGGATCTAAAATAGAAGCAAGTGTTGCGGCCACCATAGCAACCTTACACAGTGTTCCCAGTCAGAAGCATGGATGCTCTCACATGGCTTTCAAATCTAGCAGCCTCCATCCTGCTAAGTCAACTCACTAATGAAATTTCCTGTCCCCCCTCTTTCTGTCCAAGCACTTTGGCTCATACTTAAGGCTTTCAGAAACTAAGCTGTACTTCCTGTATGATGGAGGGGGTTAGAGGCTATGGGATTAGGTCATTGCAAGGCCATGCAGCAATCTTGATCTACACAAACTGGAAATTGGCATTATAATAGGCTAATTGACGTAGAGGGATTTAATTGAGGAAACAGCTTTATTTGTACAGGAATATTAACATCATCAAGTCATTATTAGTATGGGAGTGCTTAGTTACTATACAAATCTCAACAAATAGATGTGTACAGAACTGAAACAAGAGGTTTAAACACTCATGACTGCATGCAATTAACTCTATTCTCCAGAGAGGCCTGGTGGTTTGGCTAAGAATGGTTTCCATAGACTCATGTATTGGAATACCTAGTATCCCATTGGTAGAACTGTTGCAGGAGAATCGGGAGACATGGCCATGTTGGAAGAGGTATGTCACTGGGTACAGTCTGAAGTTTCATAAGACTCATATCCTTTTGAGTTCACACTCTGCATCAATATTGTGATCTATTAGCTGCTCTTGCCACCATGTCTTGGTTCTGACAACATGGACTTAAATCTCTGAAAACGTAAGCCCAGTTAAAGGCATTCTCTCATAAGCTGCCTTGGTCATGGTGTTTTGTTGCAACAATAGGAAAGTAACTAAGAAAGGGATGTATTTCCAGACTACACACACACACATACACACACACACACACACACACACGCACACACACACAGTATGCCATGAGTGCTTTTTTTTTTTTTTAAATCAATTTGACAGAAGCTCTAGGGCCATCTTGGAAGAAGAAACCTCAATTGAGAAAATGTCTCTATCAGACTGGACATCAGGTAGGCATTTCTGTGGGGGCATTTTCTTGATTAATGATTGATTTGGGAGGGCCCTGCCCACTCTGGCTATTGTAATTCTTGGGCAGGTGATCCCATGTGTATGAGGGAGCTCAGGAAGCCACAGAGAGGAAGTCAGTAAGCAGCATTCCTTTATGTCCTCTGTATCAGTTTCTGTCTTCTGGTTCCTGCCTTGAGTTCCTGCCCTGATGTTTCTCAGGGATGGACTGTGATCTGAAAATTTATGCCAAATAAACCCTTTTTCCCCCAGTTGCTTTCGGTTGGAATGTTTTATCACAGCAATAGCAAACATACTAAGGCACCATGGTGTACATTTGGAGGCCAGAGGACAGGTTGAAGGCAATGGGTCTCTCCTTCACTTTGTTGAGACTAGTCTTTCTTATTGTGCTCTGCTGCATATTCAAAGCTAGCTGTTCTGGAAGCTTTGGAGAGATTCTCTTGTCTCTGCCTCCCTTCTCCCCGTATGAGTGTTTTGATTTACAGATGTGTGTCACCACATCAGGCTTTTTAACATGGACTCTGGGGTTCAGGTCAGCATAGCAAGTGCCTTTACTGACTGAGCTATCCCATTGGCTCCCAAAGTAAACATTTTTAAATGTTAACTTTTTAGTCCATGGTAGAGAGCTATCATTATGAGTTTAGTTGCCTTCTTCTTTAATTAATAGTATGGCTATTCATAGATATTCCCCGTTACAAAAAAATGGTTAAAGGACACATGCATTTCTTTGTGTAATTATGTTTTTGTTCCCTCTAGCATACAGCTAGCTTTAGTTTCCTATAGCTTCCACAACAAAATGATGTAGAGTGTGTCTCTTAAAATATAGCAGTTAATTTTCTCACATTTCTGAAGCCAAAATGTCCATACATGTGCTAGTTGAGTTCTGTTTTTGGCAAGGCCTCTCTGTTTGGCTTAGAGAAGATTACCTGTGATGGTTTGTATTAATTCTAATTTGACAAGATCTAGGCTCACCCAAGGTGGGCCTTTTGGCATGGCTGTGGGGGATTATCGGGTTATAGTCATTGAAATGGGCAGACTCATCTTAAGTGTGTGTTCAGGCCACTGCATGAACAGAGTATCCTGGAATGGATAAAGTGAGAAAGAAGTGAGCACCAGCACAGCATTCATCATTTTCCAATTGTAGAAATGATATGACCAGCTGCTTGAGCCTTCTGCCTTGATAGACTGGACCTCAACTGATGAGGAAACCCTTTCTCCCTTAAGCTGCTTTTGTCAAGGTATTTGATCTTAGCAATATGAACAGAAACTAAGATACCACCTAACCTCCAGGTCTTCATAGGTTCTGAGGTACTGGGGTGAGGATTATGATGTTCCAGAGGGCACAACTCAGCCCACATCAATGTTCCAGTTACTAAAGGATGTGAAAAAACTGCTGTAGACTCATTTTCTTCAAGGGACCACTGATGGAGTTTTCCTGAGGATTGGGGGCTGAGGTTGAAATCGTTTGATAACGCCAGTGCTAGACATTTTCCATGTGATCTTCTAGAATCTTCCCACTCCTTGGCAAGATGCAGAATCTATTTTTCTCCTCTCATGAAGCTTGCCAGGACTTTCATAACACCCCTACAGAACAGAGTATGGCCAAAGTGACATTGTGTAATGTTTAAGGCCATCTCAGAAAAGTCAAAAGTTTGAATGTGAAATAACCTTCACAGGCTCAGCTGTTGGAATACCTTTTCCTCCCAGCTGGTAGCCCTATTTTAAGAGGTTGTAGATCCTTCTGAACACTAGACATAGGTTAATAGAATGAAGCACTTCTCTATTCCCCTGCCTAAGTTCCTCCCTGCTTCTCTGAAGTCACAATGTGACTACTCATGCAAACAGCCCCAGACATTAAAAGGAGGAGCCAGAAGTTCTATCTTCCCGGCTTTGACATACTGTACCCTCTAGCTGCTTCGCTCAGATAGTCTATCACAGTGATGAGAAAAGGAATCAAGAGAGGCAGTATGAGTTGACCTTTCTCCTCTCTTGTTCTTCCTCAGGAACAACTCTCCCTGAAATCTACTTACCATCCTACAAAGAAGTCAAGAAGAGGGAGAAGAGCTGAGACTTTCCATCAAGAGTCAGCATCACCTCCATAATGGAAGAACAGTGTTTTAGACTGCGCCAGTGGTCCTTTTAAAGAAGGTCCTTTCTATTTTGGTAGGGATTTGAGGAATGAGAAAAGAGTGTATATTCCATCAGCTACCTTGCACTAGAAGCGAGTGCAGTTTTTTTTTTTTTTTTTTTTTTTTTTTTTTTGTGTGTGTGTGTGTGTGTGTGTGTGTGTGTGTGTGTGTGTAATAGTAATAGTTACAAATGTGTGCCAGGAAACATTCCCACATAACCTCATGTCTTTCAACATTCAGGTAGAAAGAGGAAATTCTTTCAACATATGAGTGAATTTGACAGGCAGAGACGGGACTGGGTGCAGTTTGTTTGGTAATGGGTGTGGGCAAAGAAGGGTTGCTTGCAACAGACAGCAAACTCTGTGAAAAACAGGTGGGCTGCTTCAGCAAACATACAGGGTATTGCTAGTTCCCATTGGCGACTGCGATGAATCATCACAAAGTTGGTGCCTTTAAATAACAGAAAGGCATTCTGACCTAGCCCAGGGATCCAAAAATCTAAAATCACTATCCCTCGGCCAATAGCAAGATGTTGGCAGGGTCTTGCTTCCTTCAGAGGACCCAGAGGAGAGTCCATACCTCCCTTTCTCCTGCCTCTGGTGTCTGATGGTCATGACATCAATTAAGTTCCTTCCTCTAGCACCTGTTGCTTTCTGCTTCCTGTTTTTGCTAAATTTCCCTCCACTTGTGAATATTTATTATGTAAATATATATTCACCTATCTATCTATCTATCTATCTATCTATCTATCTATCTCTCTCTCTCTCTCTCTCTCTCTCTGTCTGTCTGTCTGTCTGTCTGTCTGCCTGCCTATCTATCTATCTATCTATCTATCTATCTATCTATCTATCTATCTGGATAGCTTACCTTTTTAAGATTTGTTTCTCAATCATATCTGCAGTATTTTCGCCATGTAAGGTAATATTTGCAGTTTCTATGAGTTTAATTGGTCCTGATTGAGTCTACTATACTTGATACTGGTACCCAGTGAGTCACCTCTTCCCCACAGGCAAAACACGTGGACCTCATTCCAACATCTCCAAAAGTCTCAGCCCACTATAGCGTTCAACCTAAAGCCCAACAGTCCTTTTACCTAGTGTCAGCTCACAACCCCCAGATTTGCCGATCTCTATCATGTAAATCAGACACAGGGAAGACTCTTGAGTGTGATCCAACATGGGGCCATATTGGTTTCTCTCTGTCGGCCTATAAGATTTGCAATAGATGGTGCCCCAGGAATAGACTAACAGTTATAGAGCTCCATATCACAAAGAAGAGAAACTGGAAAGCAAAAGAGAATCGCTGACTCTAAATAATGTTCACCAAGGGAAATTCCAGTAGGTTTCAAAGCCTGGAAGGATTCCTCAGACTCAAGGCCTCGCCTTTTGGCCCTGGGGCTAATTCCTTCCTATAACTATTTCAGGAGCAGATATTGAAAACACATGGCTTACATCCTCTGTTCTGATCATGTCTTGCAGCATCCATGGATTGTGAGTTGGAATTCATACGTGAACAGATGAATTTAATTCATAGGCTCCAGGACCCCCTCGTATACTAATTTTCATTTAGTGTATGCTTGAGAAATTGCAAAGATGGCAAGCTCATCATGCATTCATTCATTCATTCATTCAATATTGAGTAAGTTTTATGTGCCTTGAAGGTAAGTACTGTACCACTTGGTCTGTACTATGGTACTGTATAGATGATGGGTGGGAATACACAATGTAGTATGTTAGTAATTTTTTGCTGTTATGATAAAATACTATGACAAAAACAACTTAGGGGAGAAATTATTTCCTTGGCTCATGGTTCCAGATTATAGTCTATTTGGGGAGGAAATCACGGAGGAAATATCTTGAGAGAGTTTGATAGGTGGTATTCACAGTCAAGAACGAGAGAGTAAGGGATATGTAGACTCAGATCACTTTCTCATTATAAACTCCAGCATCTCAGCCTGAGGAACAGTGTCAATAATATCTGGGTCTTCCCACATCAATTAACTTAATCAAGATAATCTCCTATAGACATGTTCAGAGCCTGATATCCCATGTAATCCTAGATCCTGTCAAGTTCACAATTATCACTAACCATCACATATGATAAACAAAATATAGAATTTCAGATAAATATTGGTAATTACTATGGAAGAAAATAGGGGGATATGATAGAGTGCTACAGGGAATATTCTTTTAGAGGACATCTAGCTTGAGACCTAAGAGATAAGAAGTAGCCATTGAAATACGTTGAAATAAGAGAGAATGGTTTTACAATCTGAAGAGATAGCAAGGTAAAATTACCTTGTGGTGCTCCGAGAATGGACAGAAGTCTGTATCATTGGATACTGGTGAATGACACAGGAAGTATTTCACATGAAGTTATATGGAGAAGTCAGAAATATAGTAAGAAATTCATTCTTATTTCAGTTGAAGCCACTGGAGCTTTTGAAAAAAAAAAACCAAAACCTTAATGATATCATCTGATGTGCCGATGTGTGTTTAGAGACATCTCTCTGCTTGCTCTTCAGAGAAAGAGCAGAGGGAGGAAGAAGGATGGACAGAGAGTCCATGAGTGCATCATTCATTGTCATGGCTTAGCCAAGGTAAGTATATCACAAGACGAGAGAAATAGAAAATTCTAGAATTTCACAGGTGGAGTCATAGAAGCTTACTGAGAGGCCAGATTTGAGGGAGGAGAAGATTGATAGAAAAGTGGGACCTAATTTTAAAGTGTACTTTCTGGCTTTGAGTAGCTGAGAGGATGGAGGGCATTGCTGCTGAATTTCACTCTGAGCTCCATTTCAGGAGGTCTGAGGTTCTGGGGTGACTGGCTATTTTGAAGGAGGTAAGACTCATTGGGTCTGCTCATGTCTTACCCTTTGAATGCTTGTTAGAAATTGAAGTAAAGATGCTGAGGAGGATAAGTGCCTCAACAGGCTGGGGCTAGTGACATGAAAATCTGAGCTAACATTTAAATGCAGCAAGTCAGAAGATGAGAAGAGATAGATCATGGGGAGAGTGAGGACCGTTGTTCTCCAGAAAGCACACAGAGCACATGAACGCTTGGAGGACAAAGAAAGGAAGTGAGGGATGAGGACAGACAACATGGAGGCCCAGGAAGACTATAGAGCATGTCATCAGGAGATGAGATTTTTTTTTTTTTTTAGTAAATTACAGTACCTGGAAATTCTTACAAATAAAATTAAATCTGACTTCATATTATTTCTATATACTGGTCTCAGTCCTTTCTCTCTTTCTATCTTCCTTCCTTTATTCCTTTCCTTCCCTTCCTTCCCTTCCTTCCCTTCCTTCCCTTCCTTCCCTTCCTTCCCTTCCTTCCCTCCTTCCCTCCTTCCTTCCTTCCTTCCTTCCTTCCTTCCTTCCTTCCTTCCTTCCTTCCTTCCTTCCTTCCTTCCTTCCTGTCTCTCTGTCTCTGTCTCTCTATTTATTTTACGTGCATTGATGTTTTGCCTGCATGTATGTCTGTGTAAGGTTGTTGGATCCCCCTGGAACTGGAGTTAAAGTGGTGAGCTGCCATGTGGGTGCTGGAAATTGAACCCAGGTTCATTGGAAGAGCAGCCAGTGCTCTTAACCGCTGAGCCATCTCTCCAGGCCCTGGTCTCAGTTCTTAATTATGGAAAACTGACAAAAGACCCAAGGGCATACATATCAGCAAAAGGTTTTCTGTGGAAAGTGAACACGTTTGTCCTGTCGATGGTTTGGATGATTGGCAACCACCTTTCCGTGACTGGACAAGTGGCTAGGCCCCGGAGACCTTCATTTCCCTTGTCTCGAAAGTGAGGACTAATGCTGTGTGGAGCTGTGAAACAGCTTGTTGGCCTTGTTTTTTCCCCCCTGAAGGAGTTGTCAGCTAACTTCCACCCTTCACTGGGAGTTCTGAGTTTCTAAGCAAGTGTTTTTCTTCCATCATTTCCTTCCTCTTCTCCCTTCCACCCCTCCAGCATCTGGCCAGTTTTCCAGGGTTCAAAGAATTCCAAAGCCACGGAGAATCCCTCTTAGGCAACATCTTTCTTTAAATACAACCTCCTGGGCTGTTTTATCTTTCTTTAAATACGACCTCCTGGGCTGTTTTGTGGAGCAGGAGCCTTCCTTGAGAATTTAAAATGTAGAGGCTCAGCGCTCAGAATATTAAATTATATGGAACTTAATTCCATCTCCACAATTTAGAAGCTATATTGGCTTGGGCAATTTACTTCAATTTTCTGTGTCAGTTTCTTCATTTATACAATGAGGTAATAGTAACTATCTCACTGGGTGGATCTAGGGGTTCCATAAATTAAAACTTAAAATGGGTGAAGCTCAGAGAAGAGTACCATGCGCTCAGCTGGGTAAGCGTTCAGGAACCGAGCTGCAGTCTGTGTGCAGGATTCTAAGCAGATGGCTGAATGGCCTCCCTTCCGGGATACGGTGCCAGGGACTTCTGCCTCGAAATGGTGGGTGGCGTGACTTTTGGGGTCCCTTCTGGCTCTGACACTTTGGTATTTGATAAGTAGTAGTGAGACCCACTCATTTTAAGGATGGGCCATCTTCCAGAATGAAGGGGGAACAGGAGCGCTTGTCCTTGACTTTCAGTATGTTGGGCTAAGTTCCAGAAGAGTTTTATGCAATTAGGTTAAAAAGCCAAAGCGATTTCAATTTTAAATAGTGTCTGTTACATGTTTTTAATGTCAGAACTCCAACTGCCTTTCTGGGCTTGGCTTGCATTTCCTATTTAGATTTTAAATTTTTCTCCAATCATTCATCTGTGGTTATAGAGACAGCATGGTACAGAGAAAAGATCAAAGTGAAGAGTGGATTCTAAACAGGCTTCAGTCTTTATACCAAGTGGTGGAATGTCTCTTAGTCTCTGTTTCCTAATTTTGTAGAAAAATCAAAACAGCTGCCTTGTATCAGTAGGAAGAGGATAAAGTTAAATAACGTTCCCGAGAGGCTCAGCAAGGGGGAAAAAAACGATGTTAGCCTTGCTCACCTGCCGTGCTGGGACTGCTGGCCCCACCCCTGCTTAATTCCATTTTCTACTACCTTCTAAAATCAGCCATGCAAATGGTTCCTTTTGCAAACAGGAAAAAGATATCTCTGCATTGGTGATGCTGCGTGCTGGTATTAGAGGGTATTTATAACCTTCTTGAAAGCAGACATCATTTGAATTCAGGAAAAGTAGTTTCCATAAGTTCTAAAAATACTGCTCATAAATAATGCTGTCTCCAGACCCCTCCTGCTGAGTCAGGTAAACCTGGGCCCTCTGTTTAACAGACCTCTGATCACTCCCGTTACGCCAATGGGGAAAATTAGCTAGTGCCAAGATATTTTTAACTGGTCTGAACAAACACATCTTCATTTGCATACAGCAAGATGTAACCTTAGCAACAGTGTGTATTTTTGGACACCCTTTCATTTAATGCAAATGAAGCCCATGGATGCACCCGGAATCTGGTGACAGTATTCAACGTGACCAGTGCACGTGTGTGAGACCCTCCAAGTCGGCAGCCGGCTCTGGCAGCCTGATTTCTTGTCACTAGCACAGATTAGCGTGGCCCCAAATGTAATAATTTTAAAACATGGGTTGTTTCTGTTTACTTTCCAGTCACATTTGACTGTCACTCCCGTTATACGTGGCCTGAAGTATGGGGGAAACTGTTGGCTGCTTGTGTAAAAAATTACACTTTCATAGTGTGAGAGGGAATTTAAGGTGTGGCTGTGCTTCCACACTGTGACTCAGGGGTGGTTCCCTGCCATCTCCGAGTAGTGTGTGCTAGAAAGTCAGGGCAGCCATTAACTTCGTTACGTTTTCTTGCTTGTGAAGTTGTGTTAAACAAAACCTTTTAAAGTGTATGGCTTTAGCTCATTGTTACATATATGTTACATGTCTATGGGTTATAATATGATGCCTTCATAGACAGTAATGGGGGGGATTAACAAAGGATCACTTTGGATATTTATCATTTGTCACAGAGGCATTGCAAATGAACTGCTAGCATTTTTAGAGAGCTGAGAAGGGCATTGGTTTGAGAAGACATGATCTTCCAGTTGGCTGCCTTCGTGTCTGCCACCATGAGTACACATGTAACATTGGTGGTTCGTGTGTGTGTGTGTGTGTGTGTGTGTGTGTGTGTGTGTGTGTGTGTGTGTGTGTCTGTGTGTATGTGTCTGTGTGTTTGTGCGTCTCTGTGTGTGCACTTGTTCATCTGTGTATGAGTGAGCATGTACATATGTGGTGTCTGTGGGGAGGTCAGAAGTCAATATTTATTGTCTTTTTTTTTTTTTTTAATCACTTTCCACTTTATGTTTTTGTGACAGGCTCTCTCACTGTACCCAGAGCTCATTGATTTGGCTGGCTAGCAAGGTCCTCTGGGTTCTACACATCTCTACCTCCTTCAAGTGCTAGGGTTACAGAACCAAATGGCCACACATGGCTTTACGTAGGTGTTGGGGGTCCCAAGCTTTGGTCTTCACGCTTACACAGCCAGTGTGGCAGTTTGGAAGCTGGGCAGGGTCTTCGGAATTTTCCGAAGCAGAAGGCTGACTCTATGCTTCCTCCATGAGTCCATGTGGAAATGACTGATCTCCAGGCTGGCACTATGACAAAGCACTGGAACCTTTCGGAGGGTGGGACTAGCAGAAGTCTGTAGGTCTGTCTGTGAGGATCTGCATTTATTGGGGGTTGTGGGACTCTTTGGCCTCTTCCTGGCTTGTTTTTGTGTCCTCCCTCAGGACTTCAACAGTTTGCTCTTCTGAATATGCCCACCAATGCTCTCCAACACATCTCAGAGGCCTAAGACAATGAATTACCCTATCTTGGACGGGAGCCTCTCAAAAGGTGAGCAAAAATAAACCTTTGCTTTTTGTAACTTATTATCCCTGGCGTTTCATTATCGTGAGAAGTTGACTATCACAAAGATCCAGAACTTCTGACTTGTTGAGTAACCTTTGGATGATAGACATCTCTAAGGATGTGACCTCAGGGAAGGTATTCTCTCCTTTCTGTGACAGGATTTTATGAAGCTCAGCCTGGCCTTGAACTCCTGATCCTCTCAAGTGCTGGGGTTACTGATTTGTGTTCCAAATTATGCTTCTCTTTAAGAAAGTACCAAGTGAGAACCCAGTGAAAGGACCTAATTTGGGTTCAGAGGAACTTGAAGTCCTTTGCTGCCAATACTTTTGGCAGCTTGGCTCTGAGTGACTCATCCCTGCATGGGAAATCTGGGTGACACACAACAGAACTCCACGATGGGGTTGTGAAATTGACGTTCCTCTACAACAGGCGCCCCTGTTTTGACAGTCAACTGTCACTTTTGGTTCTCATAATCCAGTAGCCCTAGATCTTTGGACACTGCTGTCCTCCACACTCTGCTTCCCACTGTGGCTGTGTTCTTCATACTAGCACAGGACTTTTGTATGTATGTGCTTACACATTGACACATGCATACATATGTAGGCATGTGTTTGTGCATATTGGGGCTGAGACCTGCCCTCTGTGTGTATGTTCAACTTCTTAGTGCTGTGTTGGTTTCTCAGTTAGGGAGTTCATTTTCCCTGGCGACTCGGCTTCCTCTGAGCACAGCTGCGATGCTGAGAACATCTGAGCCCCAGCTCTGCTCTGTTTCTGAGCTCTGGAGCATGTACGGGCTCCACACTTGACCTTGGGAGCCTGCCCAGCACGCAGATGAAGGAAAGCCCCACCCAGTGGGAGCATGACTCCAGGCTTAGCAGGGTCAAGACCCTAGGGAGGGCCCCACAGAGGAGGATTGCTCTGGCATTCAGGGATTCCAAGAGCAGAGGCTGAAGCCAGGGCCTGTTCTGGAACACTGGTTCTATTATCCACCGAGGGGTCAACGGTCAAGCTGTGGCGAGGTTAGTAGGTTGCTCCCTGAGCCCCTGAATTCAGACTCTGTGGGCCATGATGAACTAGTCCAGGGAGTATGGCACCCCTCCTTATGGAGTTCTGTTGGACAGACTTCTCCACATTGCAGAGGTCACACAGAGGGCCTGGTGTGGAAGATCTTCCCCCTAAGAGTTTATCTTGCCTGCATAGTGTGTTTTCAAGCAGAAGTTTGGGGCTCCAGGCTGGAGTCAGATGGCAAGTCTGTAGAATTTGGCCCTTCTCGTAGGATGGCTTATACGATGATGGGCTACCTGATGAAAAAGGCCGCTGGGCTCTGCTGGAAACAGGTGGCCATGAGTTGCGCAGTTTCAGGGTGTCCAGAAAAATGGTGTGGCTCCCATTTCCACACCTTCCCACTAATTCATGCTTCCTACGTTTGAAAAAAAAAATATGTATTTGTTGCTATTGTTTTTGGTGTGTGTGTGTGTGTGTGTGTGTGTGTGTGTGTGTGTGTGTGTGTGTGTGTGTGCCACTTGCAAATAGCACCAATGGAGTCCAGAAGAAGGCATCAGATCTAGAATTGGAGTTAGAAGTGGCTGTGAGCCATTATGTGGGTGCTGGGAAGTGAACCCTGGTCTTCTGCAAGAGCAGTCATACCCTCACCAACAGGGCCATCTCTCCAGCTGCACTCCAAGGTTTTGCTGTGAGACTTCTGAGAGTTGATATCAGCATCCATCTTATCCAATGACAGTGTTTTTCAAGGATGGCTCAGATGGAGACGGCCACTTCAAGAACACAGGGGTGCTAAATTGAAGGGTCTTCCTCTGTGGGAATTGCGTTCTTGGCAATGGGTTGCAGAAGAGTGACAAGGTATGAGGTATTAAGATGGAGAACACCATGGAGCGGATCGAAACCAGAGACTGCAAGCAGGATCAACATCAGCATTTTGGAGTTGACTGCCTTGTCAACACCATGCCAATGTGGCTGGTATGGGACCTTTAGAAGGCCAAATGGAGAGAACAATGACATAGGTTTTAGTCAGTTCATCCTGGACCTGGCATTGACCACAAACCATGCCATTGTACATTCTTCCTCTGTGCTTAACAGTGATGCTTCTTCGAAGTGGGCAATACCCAGGGATCCTTAAGAATAGGGTGGCTCAGAAATACAGTTGGGATGTCCCCTCTCAAAGGAAGAAAGCTTTCCAGAGCAGCCGGCATCTGCGATGGGGCTGGGGATGAGGGATAGGAACCCTACAAATCTGTCTTTGTCCCAGGCTTGCTGGGGACTTCTCCACAGGAGTGCAGCTCCCTCGAATGTTACTGCCTCCTGAGGACTAAGTGGTAATCTGTAGTCCTTGGCACAGAGTAGATCAATACTAGCTAGGATAGTTCAAAAGCAAGAACAGAGAAAATCAAAGCTACTTTGAAAGCTTCAAAGGAGAAGAGGATGAACGAGACCAAGAATTTGCATAAAGAACAGCTCAAAGACGTGCTGTCTAACAGTAAAAGATTATTTTGCTTTACTGGGTTCATTGTTTTATCCTTCCCAGAATCAGAGCGTCATAGGGCAGCATGAAGAGAGGAGGCAGTCTGGACCCTTGATTGTGCTACAGATGCTCATACTTGTCCTTCATAAAGAACACGGCGGGGTGACTTCATTAGAGGGAATGTCCTGGGGGTGGGGTCACTGGCGTCTTTGTTTTCCAGGTGCTCTGAGAACTCAGGGTGTGCCCTTGGACAAGCCCCTTGCCTTCTGTGGGTCTCCCTTTGGGAAACCAGAAATGGAAAAGTGATTTTGAATCGTGACCCTCTATGGATCTATTTTTAACAACATCAAAAAATAAATAAATAAATAAACCCACACACTTCCACACTGTCGCCTTGCCATAACGACATGTGTAACTATGCAGACTTCCCAGAACCAGAGAGAAATAGCATTTGTGAAGTGTCAGCTCATCACAAGTGACTGGCAACGAAGGAGCTTCCAAGCCCATCCCCAAAACCTGCTCCGTGATGTGGGGCCGGGCCAGGCTGAGCAGGCTCTGCGGCTCCCTGCCTTCTTGCTGATTGTGCCTCATGTTCTTGGGAACGGATATAGATTCCGTCTGTCACAAGACAAGTGCACTCCTGGGAAGGAGGGGTGTGTGAAGGTGTGTGTGTGTGTATGCATGTGCTTGTATACATATATGCATGGGTGTGTGACTGTGGGTGCATGCTTATCTGTGAGTGCATGTTTGTGTGCATGTACATGTATTTATTTATTTTTTTTCTCGATAAATTTCTGTCCAAAACGACCATTTCTCAAACAGTGGGTAAGGGCTCTGGAAGGCTGTCAGTACCTGTTTGGGTCAATTGGTCATTTGTTACAGCATCTCTGTGTCCTCAGTCAGAGGCAGTGGCCAGTATATTCAGCATATATTCTATTATATGTTGTCATGGGGCCACTGGAGAGGCTTATGGAGCTTTGGGTCTGAAACTATCACAAAGAGAGACATTCCTAGGCTGTTAAGATGTACTAGCCAGCTTATTTGAATCCCAGATTCGGGTTCCCAAGAGCTACACCCAAGTGGTGGCTCTGAGCTTACGCTGTCTTGAGCTCTAATGCGACTTATTCTGGAACCACCCTTTCTGTGTCTTCTGCCCAGTTTGTCACCTGATGTGCTAATCTGTTGTCACTACTGACACTCTACATAACTGGAGACTCTCATTAGGAGGCAGATTGCCAGAGGAACCGGGTTCAACCCATCATGTCTCCCAAATAATACATGACCTTGGGTACACATCCGTGTCATCTGTAACTGGGCATCATGAAAGCATTTTTTTTTTCCCAGGATGAGTCTAGCGGATTCTCTTAGCACCTCAAATGACACTGGACATCAAATTGATAATAGTGGTCTGTGCTTAGAGCCTTATTGGTGCTCTGTCGTGGTACTCCACCGTACCCCTTAGCTGAGTGATAGGAACTGTGTCCAAATGACAGTTGCCAGACAGAAGGTTAGAATATGGGGTGTAGGAAACTGAAAACATGAAGGTTCAGAGAATTCAGAGTTGTTTGCCAGTGTTTCTCAACGAAGACCCTGAGCTATGATCCCTGATCCAATCCGTAGTTTGTTCTCTTGGGCACCTCTCATCCTAAAGGAGCCTTCATGGTCTTCAATCCTGTTATGCAGATGAGTGACAGACGGGTCCCAGAGGCAGGCCAGAGAAGCCTGTTTGCTCTCCTCTCAGAACTTTCAGATCCCATAGGACTGTGGCTGGGGGTCCTGGAGTCCTCTCACTCCGCTGGGCATTCTGGGATGCATCACAGAGCCATCCTCTCCCAACGTGTGTACTTTCCTTCATCCGTGCTTTCCTTGACTGTCAGTCGGGCTAGAGTTGCAGCTTGCAACTCTATTCTCTCATTCATTGACTCAAGCCGTTTCTCCTTAACCGACAAGATCTGTTGCAGCACCTTAGACCTACAGCAGGCACTGAGGGAGTTAGACATGAGCTAGTGTGGCGTTGTCTTGGAAATCTCCTTCATCAGCAAATCGGTCCCCGTTCTGTAAACTTTTCCTGGGGACACAAATTAGCATCTGCCCGCTGCACACAAGCCTAATAACACACCAGGGAAGTCATTCCACCCAAGTATAGCTTCATCCAAGCTACTCACAGGAGTCTGAGCAACTCATGAATGGCTCCACCATTGAAGAAAATCGCCCTCTCCTCCAGCAAGGTTACACCCTGTCTGTGCACCCGCTGAGAAGAGGGAGAGGCTTCCTCAGTGCCCCCTCCCTTAGGCGAACGTTTTATGTGTCAAATTTTGTACAGTTCTCTCAAAGGTAATTACAGCTGCTGAAAGTTCAGGAGGGCAAAAGCCTGTTACGTCGTGCCCAGAGAAGAGCGTTTCTCAACAGTCCCCTTCCAGGCTCAGCCATCCCAACTGGCTTCTTGACGAGGCTGGGAATAGAAGGAAGGGCACGATTTTATACAGCTCATGCCAGCGACAAGCATCCAGAACAATTATCTAGGTCTTTCCATCTACAGCAGCCTCTTCAAAGATTTTATACTGCTTTTCCTCATGAGAACGCTGCAGTTTAGAGAGGACTAGTAACGGGCGGAGTTGGGATCAGAAACAAGTGGCCTAGCCCCAGGTAATGTGCTTTCCTAATAGACCAAGAAGCTTGGGCTCCATGAGAGGGTCAAAAGAAATACTGGCATGGGAGACAGCAAGAGAGCAAAGGAGTTCTTCTTCTGTGTGGGGTAGGATGTTGTTCAATAACAGGTGATGAGTCAGCAGAGAGGCAGGATCTTCTCCCTGGGAAAAGTGTGTAATTCTGCAATTAGAGGTTCCAATAAAAGTGGGTGGGCCACCACTTGGAAATATAAATCAGGATCAACAGGAAAGGCAAACAGCTGGACCTCCACAAGCCAGGGGTCAGAGTTCAGGTGTTTCACGCCTCCTGTACGGCTATCTTTGAATCTGCCCCCAATTTTGCCACAAATTCCTATTGGGATTTCCCCCTTCTCTTTCTCTGCTTAAGATGTATTCATTTTTATTATTATGATATATTATGAATATATTATGTTCATTTTATTATAATTAACTTACTTTATTAATAAATATATAAATACATATTTATATTTATAAAAATATATAAATAATTTATTATTTTATTATAATTAATTTATAACAATAATTTTATTATTATTATATAATATGAATATATGTGTACCTGGGTGAGTTTATATATACATATGCATGTAGAGGTGAGACGAGAGCATCAGATCCCCTGGACTGGAGTTACAGATGGTTGTGAGCTGCCATGTGGGTGCTGGGAACCAGTCCTGGGTCCTCTGCAAGAATAGTAAGTGATTCTTAAACAATTAATTTAATGATCAAACAATTAATTTAATGAAGCAGAAGCCCAAAGAATGGGAAAGAATCTTTGGCAGTTACACATCTGACAAGATTAAGATCAAGAATATATAAATAACTCAAAACAAACAAAAAACAAAGGAAAGAAAAGACTCATTCAAGAAATAGGCTTGGGATCTGAACAGGGACTTCTCAAATGAGGAAATAAAAATGGCTAAGAAATATCTCAAAAGATGTTCATCATTCCTAGCAATTAGGAAAATGCAAATCAAAACAGCTTTGGGATTTTATCTCACTGCGGTCAGAATGGCAAAGATGAACAAAATAATGGACCACAAATCCTGGTGAGGATGTGGGGGAATGGACCCTTCATTCACTGGTGGGCGGTGGAATTACAAAGTGGTCCAGCCACTTTGGAAATCCGTGTAGAGAGCTCTCATAAGGCTAAAAATAAATCTACCAAAGGACCCAATGATAGATACCACTCCTCAGAATATGCCTAAAGGACTTGACATCCTGTTCCACAGTTAGCATTACTTTTCAGTTCACAACAGCTATGAATGAGAAACAACCAAAACGTACTTCAGCTGATGAACGGATAATAAAAATGGGGTGCATATACACTGTGGAATGTTATTCATCAGTAGAGAAAAATGAAATAATAAGTTCACAGGTAAGTGGACAGAACCAGAAAAGACCCTATCAAGTGAAGTAACCCAAATCCAGAAAGAAAAATAGAGCATGTTCCCTCTCATCTGTGGCTCCTAGATGCAAGACTTTGGATGTAAGTGTACAACCTGGGGTAACTTCAGAGACCAAGAAAGTCAAAGGGGACCATGGTGTGTGTGGAGGGGAGCAAAAGAAAGGAGAACAGCAGGGGACAAGCGATCTGAGGGGGAAATGGGGAAACTTTAATTGGGGGGAGTGAAAGAAAGATAAACACAGAAAGGAGGGGAAGGGTAAACAATGGTAAGGATGTTTCAAAAGGTTATAATGCATCGTATTATTATCTACTCTATAAAATTTTGTATAACACATATAAGACTGAGTATAAATATACAGAAAGCATTTAGAGAGAAATATCCCATCTGGGCTGATTATGCACCATTCAATGGATAGTCCCATAGACTCCCAGAAACTCCAACAGCAAGCGCAAGAAGTCCCCCTTTGAGTTGCTGGTCAGGGCTCTCCAAGAGACTCCAAAAACATCACAAGTTTTCGCTGTTTCCCTTGGCCACCTCTCAGGGGTAAGAGGCAAATCCCCATTGCTGAAGACAGCATGCACTTCAGACACAGAGCTAAGACGACCTGAGCTAGACCTGGCCTGGAAGCGCCCTCCACGATATCTAGCTTTCATGTTACCAGAAGGCAGTATGCGAGCTTCTGAGGGAGGGACGCAACCAATAGTCCTACCCAGCTATGTTGTCTTTGACAAACCACAACAGTGACCTAAATGGCACAATATCCCCGTGAGCGCAGTCGCAGAATGCTTACCTTGGTGGTAACCAACGGCTCACTAATTGGACCTAAGGCCTGCTAAGTGAGAGGAAAACCATGTCTGGTAGGGGAAACATAGCCAACTATCCAGGGACAGGGAGACATGGACCTTGGAGGTGAATTTACAACAAGTCCTTTACTAAACCAGCATAATTCCTAACTACATTTTGTAGTGGGTAGCCATTCCAGCTTTGACCTGGAAATACCACCTGCATTGAGGCTTCAGTAACAGTCACACCTAGAAAGCAGGGCTGAGAGAGGTTGCTGAAGGGGCTGAGAGAGGATGCTGAAGACCCGAGATCTGGATGCACAGGCTCTCTTGGTTCCTGGACCCTGGACGCTGGAGGTAGACCGAGCAGAGCTCTCCAGAGAACACCACTGGACTGCGCTACACCTTTCTTTCCCAGACCCTGTAAACTATCCCTTTACTTGTAAGTTACCCCACAAAATAAACCTCCCTTTTAACTACATGGAGTGGCCTTAATTTCACCAATAACATTTTTAATATTTATTCTTATACCGACAGATAAACGTAGTTCTTGCCCTTCATTGAAGCAACTTCTTTCTTTGCAACAGATCAACAAAAACCCACCCTTGATCAAAATGCAGAGAGCAAGAGACTGTCTGGTTTCCAGTCCCAACTGATACACCTACAGCCCAATCCCTGCACCTAAGGTTAGAGGATAATTGTGGAAGAAGGAGCAGAGAGATCTTAAGAGACAGAGGATCAGGAAGTTTGATGCTGTATGATTGTGTCTACTAGAAATGTCAGAGAGCCTACATCCATGAAGTCGCATCAACATGGCTGCCTAAACAAGACCTGAATAATGATGACATTAATAGACATGATAACACGGAAGAGGGTAGGCTCGTGGGGCCTCAACTCTAGACAAAGAACTGGAGAAATTGTCCCAACACCATACCTTATAAACAGTTTATTATAATCCTCAAGAAAAATATTAACCCCTTTCTGTACATCACCTTATCTGTAAAACAAAATCTTGGTAATTCTCTTCTAGGCCTAACACTGTGACACTCTTATAACTACTAGGAATAATCACACAATTAATAGGATAATATGTAATTTTTTTTCTTTTACTTAAAATGTAATCACATGCATGAGCTTACATGCATGCATGGGCACATGTATATATACATATATTCTACAACACACATATCTGTTTCTGACCATTTGCCCCCAAATAAATCTTTGATTCAAAGAGCTTACCCAATATCTTCTATGTGTCAAGCTCAGCGGGCCACACCTGTAATTTATTATCCCTATCCTAGAGAAATTTATTATCTAGCTAAGAAGTTGACATATATACTCAGGAAAAAACCCTCTAAAAATAAATAATTCCAGTCACTTGGAAAACCAGTAGCAATTTACGCCTTGGGGAAGTTCACCATGATTTAGGACAGTGTTTTAAGGGCACAAGGCTCTGGCAGTGTCTTGGAGGAAGGAGTGTGATATACCCAATGATAAAGAGGAAAGCATATGGAATTACCATGGTCCATAGCCAGCAAGCCACATGGTTGAGGAAGATGATGTTGACAAATCTCTCTGTAACAGCCCACCGTGCTGGGGTGGAATTGGAAATATCTTTGGAAGGGTACAGACTCAGGAGAACTTACGTGCTTACCAATATGATCTATGATCCACTCAGTACAGAGTTTGGAACTTTTGAGTTATTTAGATGTTTGTGTTTGAGGAACTTCATGTGCCAACCATGTAGAAGGGAGACTGGCTATAGATGAAGGGCAGTCCAAGAGGCCCAGAGGGGACTGCCAGCTTCCTGTTACTGTAATGAAATAATCAAGGCCACTAAGAAAAGGTTTCTCCTAGCTCATGGTTCTATAGTTTTTAGCTTAGATTGAGCGACTCCTTTGCTTTGGGGACCTGTGATGACACTGCATAGTGGTGGTGCTTGGATAGAGCAAATGGCTTACCTCATGAACCAGAAAACAAAGTGAGACAGGAAGGGGCTGGGTCCCATGATCTTCTTAAAGGGAATATCTCAATGATCTAAAAAAAAATCTCCTACAATTTCCCAATAGCACCACATTGGAGACCACTCCTTTACGACTTAACGCAAGAATGGTTGGGAGAATTGCTCACATTAAAGCCATAGCAGACAGTAATCAGGAGAATGCTCCACTGAGATGTTCAGGGCAACTGTGCTTGAGGCAAAACAAAACAAAAAGGCAAACAACATGCACATTCTGTGGAATGTCAGTCTCCACAGCAAGAAGGAAGGAGGACACTGGGTTGGCTTGATGCATGCCTGGTGACCCTAGCCCTTGGGATGTTGAAGGCAAAAGATCAAAAGTTTCAGGTGGGACTGGGCTATGCAATGAGACCCTGTCACCCAGACCCTTCCTCCCAAAAGAGCAATGGTGCATTATCATGACAACTTCAAGGTTTAGTTCTTAACTGGGAAAGTGGTAGCATGAAGACCAGAAGATGAAACTGATCTGAAGTGGTAAGACTTGTTGCAGGTATATGAATGGTGTGCACTGTAAAAGGTACAGAGGTTTTCTGTGAGCAGAGGAAATTGAAGCAGGAAGGACTTAAATGCAGTCAGAGGTAAGATTCCGCACAGCTTGTTTTTAGGCTTATTTATTACTTGAACCAGTCTGTGGAGCACACAAAGGCCTTCCCAGAGCCTTGATAATGCAGCATGGAAATGTGCCTGTTCCTGAATAACGGCACTGTGCTTCAACACATCCATCCAAGAAGACCTTCCATTATCCTTGTAATTACCAACACAGGGCATGCTTGGAACCTGGGAACTGGATGCTTGGATTTGCAGTACATGACCACACAGTTTCTACCTTGCTTTTTTTAGGTGCCATTCTTGAATTTTGCACCAACATAAAAATTCAGCCACATAAAAAATGCAGAAACACACTCGTGGATATATTACAATAATTATGTACACAAAGTGTCTCTTAAAACAGTTTCGCCATCCCAAGACTCCTGAAGGGTTTGGTACCTCTTGAACCCCTGGCAGAATGTTCATTTCCATGATTCTAATGCCAGTGAGGAAAGAGAACATCACATGCTCTGGGCACCTGAGTCAGAATCCAGGGAAGGAAGAGGGAACCTTCTAGCAAAGACTAAGCGGCAGGTAGTCCACAGGACTCACTGTCTTCTTACTCAAGCAGTTTGGGCTCATTTTCCTGACTAAACTGTATTTTCAGCTTTTCTAATCCTAAACCTAGCATCAATCTTTTACACACCCTTCAAGAGGTAGTTGTGGTTTCTTTGATCTGAGAGATTACCCTTGTCTCACAGAGTAGGTAATTAGTCTCTTTATTGTGCTTTTTGCTGTCCATATTTGGCTACCTATTAGAATGTCTTCATCTACTACCTTGATGGTGCCTTTGAGGAAGGTGACATGTTGTGTTATTATTTGGACTTCCACTTTTAGCATGGGGCTTGGAAGGAATATTTAGGAGGTGTTTACAGGTCGGATGAAAATGCAGTGGCGTGTGATTCTATGAATTGGAGTTATCGCACACTGTCTTAGTTGGGGTTTCTATTGTTGTAACAAAACACCAGGACCATAAAGCTAATTGGGAAAGAAAGGGTTTAATTCAGCTTACATGTCCACATTGCTGTTCATCACTGAAGGAAGTCAGGGCAGGTACCCAAACAGGGCAGGATCCTGGAGGCAGGAGCTGATGCAGAGACCATGGAGGAGTGCTGCTTACTGGCTTGCTCCTCATGGCTTGCTCAGCCTGCTTTCTTATAGAGCCCAGGACCACCAGCCCAGGAATAACACCACCCACCATGGGCTGGGCCCTCCCCCATTGATCACTAATTGAGAAAATGTCTTACAGTTGAATCTCATGGAGGCATCTCCTCAACTGAGGCTCCTTCCTCTCCGATGACTCTAGCTTGTGTCAACATGACACAGGAAACCAGCCAATACGAACACTTTGCTGGTTTGTCCACCACTCTACCAAGTTGGGAACAGCATTGCTGGAATTCCATGATTTTTACCTTGCCATTCTACCGTCCTGTGAGTCAAGCACAGAAGAAGCCGTTATTCCCCTGTTGCACACAAGCAACACTGACTGCTGGGTACACACTGGATGAGGAGGCAGCACACGAAACCAGGCACGTGGACTCCAAATTTGGTTTTTTTTTCCATCCCATCACATTTTTCTTTCTTTTGCATTCAGTTTATATTCTTCTGTTGCCTTTTGGAATTTGGCCAACATTTCTTCCATTAGAGCCAGGTTGGGGACACTACAATGAATATCTGACTTCTGCCTCTTCTGGTATCTTTAGGAATCTGTCTACTTTGTCTGAAAAATGCAAAAGGAAATCAATCCACTTTCCTTAATTGGAAGGGGGAAAAAAAGCCCTAAAAAGAGCTGTTTTTGGAGGCCCAAAGCCTGATCTGTGATGCACAGGGTTTCCTAACTCTCTTCTGGGAGTCCTGTTGACCCCAGAGGACTTTGGAGCCTCCTTCTGCAGCTTGGAGGAAGTCCCGCTGCCTCCAAGGTGTGCTTGCTCCCCCTTTTCTTAAAACAGAATACTAGTGTAGTCATTGTTCTGATGTTTAAACTTGCTCTTTTTTCTCTTCCTTTTCCTCTCCTCTCCTCTTCCTCCCCCTCCTCCTCCTTCTCCGATCCTCTTTCCTCCTCTCCTCTCCCTCCTCCTTCTCTGTCATTGAATCCTTATAAAGTTCTTCATAGATATGGGTAACCAAGTAAATGTACTAAGTCTCTTTTGATCTATCACAACAAAAAATGATTGTATTTTCTTTTCCTGGAAAACTTCGCTAATGTCCTACACTAAGTACATTTGCATCTTCAGAGTAGGCATTGTGTTATACTAATATCTGAAGTTCCATTTCTAACCCGATGCTGGAAACCTGGATTCTCATCCTCTTCTCCTAGTCACTGGCTTTGTGACTTCAGAGAATTCAGGGTCCTTTTCAGTTCTCGTATTGATCCTGCTGCATTTTCAGTTGCTGGTTTTCATGACCACGTCATATACCAAACTGAACTGCTGGAAGGTTGATTTCCAGTGAAAAGCATTCTCAAGGTTCTGTAAGGTTTCCATCAAATGGTGGTTGAATACCGGACAATACAGAATCCCAGAGAAAGGATGGGAAGTGATGGACCACACAAAAGGGATGCTGAAAAGCCTTCCTCTGATGCTTTCCTTGGCGTTTTGTGAATGAAAGCATGGGGTCAAAGGGGCAAGAGGGTAAGACAGCGATGACCAGAATGGCCTGTTTGTGTGCACACGTGATTCAGAATGGAAGCCAGAGAGTTGTTGGCCGGAAGTAAAGGGAGACATGATGAAAACCCAGAGAGTAGATCGTGTAGTACTAGGATCTGGATGTGATCACTACAAAATGCATCAAATTCTCAGGTCAAATATCCAACACACAGTCAGACATTAAGACCTGAGCACCACTGCACAGCACATCTATGAATCAAGAGATTTTCTGCCTCATTGAGTGGCACAAGGGAAGTTGCCTCCACATAGGTTCTCTCTAAATTCTCAGGAGGACAGAGGACAGTGAAGGTTGAAGGCTGGGCTTTGGAGGATGCAGAACCCATTCAGCTTTTTGGATATATGGTCCCATCTTCTGGAAAACGGAAGTGCAGTAAGATCTGCTTGTCTCAGAGTTGACTTCTTATCAACATTGCCAAGAGATAGGCTATAAGCCACCAGAAAACCAAAACATGAGTATATAGATATGTTCAGCTGGGCATTAACAGACACCCGGAAGTTGGAGTTTCATCTGAGAGGAAGACTGGGAAATAATTATGAAGGTAGAGACTAGAAAGAAACAAGCACATATGACTAATTTAAGTGTGATCAAGACATTATGGAGAAGGCAATCCTGTTCAGTTATTGAAGAGCACAAGGGTACCACAAATGAGTCCCAGGAGAGTGCTCTACTTAGCAGGCCTGGGAGGAGGCAGATAGGAAAGATTCTCTCCAAAGGGAGAGAAGAATAGAATGTACTTTCTGAGGATGCTTCATAGATGGTGTTCTTTTCAGGGACAAATTGCAACATCAAATAGATTTTCACGATAATACACACAGTGGCATTTGTATAAGATAGTGTTTTGTGTTCAAGACCCAGATTCTCAGCCATCTGATTCCCTAATATATTCTCTGACTCTCCCAGTAACAGTTTTTTTTGGGGGCTAAAGAGCTATTTGTTCAGCTTTCAAATGCTTTCCCATTACAATGGCCAGATGATATTAAAATGTCCACTTCAATCTTCATACTAGGATTTAGGGGAACTTAACAACTCAGCCCTGTTTCAACTTTTCAAAGTATTTTTTTTCTACCATTGAGACATGATTTGACATATCCCAGACTGGCCCCAAACTTGCTACATATTTGGAAATATCCTTGAACTTCATGATGGCATGTGCCACCATTTCTGGTTTGACATTGTTCTGGAGATCAAGCATGAGTACCCAGCAAGCAAACTACCTAATCATCTACACCCACAGCCTTAGAATGTTTCTGGTATTATTTTTCCTCATACAACAGGAGGAATGATCAATGTAAACAAAAAGCAAGCAATGCCCATGAGTTTCACACTTGAAGTCTGCCAGCGCTTCCCACAAGCATCAAGGTAAATTCCCATCAAGATTGGCCTGTCTTTTTATCACAGCGGAGAAACAGGTGCTCTCTGGCCACAGTCTCGAGATGCTTGAGGTCGTGGAGACACTGTTCCTTCTGTGGTTTCTGCATTTAAGGTTCTGTTCAATGTCTGGGATTCCTTCCACTCCCTCTGGCTATGACTCATCAGGCTTTGACTAGGGGCAGGTTCTCTTTCTGAAAGCTCATTTGTTGACTCCGTTACATAGGCGGACCCCTGGCAGACAATGATGCAGCAATCAACTTGTCTTACCTCACCGCAGAGGAGAGGTGTCTCACGTATGCCGCGCCACCTTTCTCCGAACCTCACTGAACTATAAACATCAAAGCCTTGATAGATCTGAGACAACACATGAGAGGAAAGGGCAGGTCACTCCGTTCTCAGTTGGAAGAGAAGGGAGTGTGAGCCCTCGGGAGAACGGCTGAAAGGAAATTACACACATGGCGGATCTTTACTTGTCTCAGTTATATGGGAGCATGGAGCTCAACAAAACACTCCCTAAGAATAGACGAGATGTGAGCATGGGTGGATGGAATTGGGAACCATAGCATTTTCAGAGGGGCTGGTCTCTATATCCTCTGTAGAGTAATCTCCTAGTTCTTGGTGAGGGAGTTCATGCCACAGACCCCTCAAAAGAGTGGGGCTCATTTTCTACCCAGAATTACACTCTATTGGTCTCGTTCCCTCGTAGATTCCATGTCTGACAGGCTCCAGTGGTCACAGGAGTATGCTGCACTCCTCCTACCTGTGGTCCCAGGGTGGAGAGGACCAGCCTGAATGTTTCCACTCCAGGTTCCTCATCTCACCAGCGCTTCTAGGAGCCCAGGGTTTGAATCACTGCTCTGTCACCGGTTCCTATGACTGATCCCTTGTCTCTCAGGCAATGCTTCTCCATTGTACTTTAAACTTTAAAAAAAAAAACCTGTACTTGAAAGTAGAAAGTATGTTCTAAGTAAAAAGATTTAATATAGCCACAGTGCTTTTCCAACCCCAGGGAAAGTTTTGTTGGCTTGCTTCTGCTGAAACGCTGGCAGTCTGTGTTTATGGAGATATCTGTCTCCTTTCTACTGAAGAGATGTTTCTTGTCACCTCTGGGCTGAAGTTTGCAGTTTTTCCTCCAAGTCTGGGTTTGGTGAGGCTGTTCAGAATAACGATTTATGTGTGCTTCACTTCAAACGAATCTCATCCCTGTCACCCACATAAAATATTGCATCTCAGTCCATCACCAAGAGGAAATTCCAAGCCTGCAAAAAGCCTTCCTGCTTAGGACACCAAAGCACAAACAAGACTCCAAACAAGCCCAGCTCCTGCCCCAGTTCCAGCCCCATCTCCCCCAAGCCCTGGGTGCGCTAGCGCTGCGCGTGAACAAAACCACTTGTACTTTTCCACGCTCCATGTTCTGAGCTGCCCCTGAGGCTGGCCACTAGTTCATCTGGGCGACTGCTTCTCTTTACCCTCCCCAAATGACATCTGTGCTGTGAGAAACCTAGATAACACGTGGCTGCTTTAAGTGTGGGACAGCCACTGTTTTCTTCCCCTTGGCTCTCTCAACATGCATTTTTCTCCTCTTTTCTGCATTTCAGTATTTTGGAAACCCCTTTAAAACATGAGAATAAGCACCTATCTTGCGACTGAATACTTTAAGAAAATAATAATAGATACCCATCCTCTTCTTTACTTTCTGGCTCCTTGGAAATCTCTGTACGCCTTTTGCTAATTCAATCCCTTTTTCCCTCTGAAGTCACTGAGGTCACTCAGCCTGTCACTCACTTGTGTGTGTGTGTGTGTGTGTGTGTGTGTGTGTGGTGGAGGAGCCCTGTTTACCTCCTGGCAGCAGTGAACAAAGAGAGAGAGAGAAATGGCCTGGAGTTCTAAAATCCCCTTCAAAGCTGCACTAATGACTTAACTTCAATGAGGCACTGCTTCTTAAAGGGGCCACCCCCACCCCACCCCACCCCCGCCCCCAGCAGCACCACGGCTAGGCACCAAGCCTTCAGTCCGGAAGTCCTTGGGTAAATGTATAGTACCTATGTGGACCCTGATGGTGTCGTTTCTCCTGGTTCGTTTAGTGGGTTCTGATTGCAGACCCATGTTCTTTAGTTTTTTTTAATCTGTGGAGTTCATTGCTGCTTTGGTTGAATGTGTATTTGACCACAGAGTGTTTGACCTTAGCATCTCCAGACTAACTACACTGTAGGGTCATTAACATCTAAACACTACAATTATGTATGTATGTGTGTATGTATGTATGTATGTATGTATTTTGGCTCATGAAGAAATTTATTTTTGACCACAAGCAAGAGCATGGGCTAAATATTTTATTATAAGAAATATTAAGGGGTTGAGGATTTAGCTCAGTGGTAGAGTGCTTGCCTGGCAAGTATAAGGCCCTGGGTTCCGTCCTCATCTCCGGGGGGAAAAAAAAAAGAAATATTAAAAAATTTATTATTTATTTATAAGAAAAGTAGGTTTTCAGATTATTTCATTACTAATTTACATAATAATGGGTTCAGTAAGTCTTTCCATACATGCTATAGTGTGAACTAATCAAATCTATTTTCTTTTTCTACCACAAGGTGTAGGGTTTGTCACTCTTGTTTTTCCACCCAAGGTGTTTGACTTTTGTGGGTATGGTACACTTGACTTAGTAAGGTCTGCTGAAGGCCTACACTTATCTTCTATCTATCTGTTGTTCATCCAAACCCTAATGCTGGAGACCCAGAGGTCAGCGCATCTCGTCCTCACAGAGTTATGTGGCTTCAGGACATGTACTGCCTGTGGCCTCATTCTTGATGCTTCCTTGTCCTTCTGGCTTCTGAGGTAATTCCTCTTCTCTCTCCGTTAGCCACAGTCAAAGTATGCTTTCAATCTTTTAACTACAGTTAAACTGTGTTTTAGTGAAGCTCGCTCTGCCAGTATCACATTGTTCAAATAGAATTTCCACTCTGGAAATCCTTCAGCCTTCACACTGACCACAGTTGTCATGGCCAGTCTGTCTAACTACTCCCAGAACTTCTCAAAAACAAAGGACCAAAATCATTCATCTCCCATTCCAGAGGGCCAAGATCCTTCATCTTTTCCATTCCAGAGGACCCAAGATCCTTCATCTTCCCATTCCAGAGGACCATGATCCTTCATCTTCCCATTCCAGAGGACCATGATCCTTCATCTTCCCATTCCAGAGGACCATGATCCTTTATCTTCCCATTCCAGAGGACCATGATCCTTCATCTTCCCATTCCAGAGGACCCATGATCCTTCATCTTCCCATTCCAGAGGACCATGGTCCTTCATCTTCCCATTCCAGAGGACCATGATCCTTTATCTTCCCTTTCCAGAGGACCATGATCCTTCATCTTCCCATTCCAGAGGACCATGGTCCTTCATCTTCCCAATTTCAGTGACTAACAGGAAGTACAGACTCAAAGCTTGTAGGAATGGAACAATATGTTGTAAAACCAAGAATGAAATAACTAGGGACTTCCCCTTCTCTCACTGCGGTCAGTTTATTAAACCCCACTGTTCTGATATTCCCAGTTGACTAACTGAGATTCAGATAAGTAAAGCAATACAATTCTTTTCTTAAAAAAAAAATTCAAGTCTACTACTGAATTCACAGGAACTGAAAAACGTTGTGAATGAATTATCGCACTCCAAGGGCTCAGGGCAGAAAGAAAGAATGATGACCCTCCTGCCCTGTCTTCTGGACTCCCCTCCCCCACCAGAGTTGACTAGGTGAAGGGGGGAAGTTCCCCTTGAGTAGGTGCATTTCAGTGTGCTGTTGTCACCCTCATGGATGATGCAGCTCCCTGGGACACCACACTGAGTACCAAACCTGGAGCACAAAAGGGAGCCCTTACTGCACCCTGCCTGCACTGTGGGTGTTGTTGACTTGAGCCGAGGAGAGTACAGCTTCTTCTTCTGCACCCCCCCCCCCCCACAACTTTGTCTAACAATCCTGTGACAGGAAGATGAACACTGACTTGCCAGCTGTAGAAAGATTCTGCCGGAGACTTTTCAGGCAGGCAGGACCAACGCAGGAGCTGCTGGACAGAAAACAGCCCGGTGTAGCCAGAAACATGCTCCATCTGCTTTAACAATTGGAGCAATCAGAATCCGCTTTCAATACTCCCACAGCTGCTCCTGGTTCTCAAGGAAAGAATCCTAAATTTCTGGAAACTTCAAAAGGGAAATGGATATATGCACAATGTCTTCTTTATTCTCATTATATGGAGCGTCAGCATGGCTAGGTAATCACTAGACTTAAGCTCAGGGACTAAAACTACATTCTGTCATTGCTGGGTACCTTGATAGGTGGCACTGGGTCTCTTAGGTCCCCACTGAGAACCTCAGTGTCTGTGTCTACACAATGGGAGGAGGCCTGGAATGTTCTCCGTGTCTCTTACTGGTTGAACAAATCTAAGATTCTGTGACTGAGAACATTTTACTTCCTGGTTTTATTTTTGGACTCAAATTTACCTCTTACGTAGGAAAGCGTAAATTTTTTTTTCAGCAAAAACATTCAGAATCTCAAATAATTTATTCAAATAACACGGAAGCCTTTTTTACTATGCTAGGTAAGCAGTTTAGCTGCAGGTGTCAAAACTTTGGTCAGCAATGAATTTGTAATTCCAGGAGCCATGTAGCTAGAGTTTTTCCTGCCTTGCCCGCAGTCAGGACAAATCTTTGTCATCCACCAGTCCCAGAGCCACTCAAACCCAACCAAGTAACTCAGAGACTTATATTGCTTACAAACTGCATGGCCATGGCAGGCTTTTTGCTAACTGTTCTTATAGCTTAAATTAACCCATTTCTATTAATCTATACCTTGCCACGTGGCTTGTGGCTTACCAGAATCCTCACATGCTGTTTCTCATCGTGGCGGCTGGCAGTGTCTCTCTCTGCCTTCCTGTTCTTTCTTTTCTCCTCTCTGTTAGTCCCACCTATACTTCCTGCCTAGCCACTGGCCAATCAGTGTTTTATTTATTGACCAATCAGCAACACACTTGACATACAGACCATCCCACAGCACACAGGTAGATATGTATGTCATTTTAAGTGTGTATGTAAACGCACAGATACATGCAATCAACTGTTAGCATACCTGTACATAACACAGTCTGTGAATTAAACCAAGTCAGCAAGTGCCCACTTAAACCAGCCCTATGGATACCTCCAGGACAACAGAACTGGGTAGACATGGAAGGTGGAGTTCCTGGGTGGGAATCTTAAGTGAGGGATAAAATCACGCACAGGTTAGCTGAGGTTCACCCTATGGAGCCATACAGAACATCCCACAGCACTTCCCCCCTTTTTTCTTTTTTTTTCAAAAAGGAAGGTTTTAACCTTAACAAAGTAAAATTACATATAATCTGGGAATTTGGGCGTAGCTTCTCTTACTACTTCCTGCTGGAGGGGGGGGCGCTATATCTTATGGGGACACAAAGAAAATTTTAGAATTATGGAATAGTCCATGAGGCTGTATTGTCTGAGCCAGATGCCTTCAAACCATTCTGGATGTTGGATCATCTGGGCCATGGTGTCATCAGAGACCTTTCAGGGGGTCTTAGCTGGTCAAACCTGATGTATCTTAATCTAGAACAAATCCATAGCCTCTGGCTTTCTGTGGGAACAAAAACAGAGTCTCCTTTCCAAAGCAACACATCCTTAAATCCAAATTTTGAAATTAAGGTATCTTTAAAATATACATATTGGTTTAACTCAACATCTTTTACGATCAAATGTTTTTCTGCAGTTAAAAATCCCAAAGACAACACACTCCAGATTCTCTGTGTAATATTCATCTTTACGTGGCTTATTTTTTATATTAATTTTACTGTCTCTTTAAAGACTTTATTTTTTTAAAACTATGTATTTGTTTATATAATGTATAGAGCCATGTACTGAAAATTACGTCAAATGTCACTTACCACTCATTTTCCTGGGTTTGACAGGTCTGTCTCATTTGCTCCATGGCATTACTTCATTTTCACAGGATTTTTGGGGACTCTGTCAGAGCAAATCCTTTCATGTAATCACATATAACCCTTTAAATATCTCTGAAATGCAAGAGATATTTAAAAGTCTAGGCCCGAACACCTGTTGTATTTATACTTCCCCCAATATTCCCAATTATTCAAAATTCCCCTCCCTCAGCTCATATCAGTAATTTTAGGGTCATGGGTGGATTTCATAGGACTTGGTGTCCTGGTTCTCTTAAAGCAGTGGTTCTCAACCTGTGGGTTGCGACCCTTTGGGGTTTGATGACCCTTTTTCAGGGCTCACCTAAGATCATCAGAAAACAGAGATATTTACATTATGATTCATAACAGTAGCAAAACTACAGCTATGAAGTAGTAACAAAAATAATTCTATGATTGGGGGTCACCACAACATGAGGAACTGTATTAAAGGGTCTCAGCATTGGGAAGGTTGAGAACCACTGTCTTATCGGGACACTGACAGCTGCTTCTCTGCCCTGGTAGCTCAGTGTCTCTACTATTTCTCTAATGAGCTTAGTTAATGATGAACAGAGCAGGCATGGAAGAAGCCATCAGAGCAGCCTCTTGGGAAGCACACAGACTGCTCTGAAAGGAATTCATGGTTCATGATTGCTCATGGAAGGCTGCTATGTGGCTGTGAAGTGTCTAGGCACTTTTACCTCCTTTCTTATAGTAGATATGTAAAATGGAAACTTATATTCTACTGACTGCACCCGCATAAAGATGAAGGCAATCTGGACTGGATTCGTTATTCCATATGCAGAACAACTATGTTTAATTTGTCCTTTGATTTTAAATGATTACAACATTTTCATCTTCCCTTGAGAGTCTCATGGGTCTCAGGCACCATACCTGAAGGGAACGTGAGGAGAGGGGAGAATGGCATGCTATCTGAACAGAAGCCAGCAAGCCAGCAGCCAAGGAAGCACCAACACTCCACGAATGATGTAAAATGTACAGCCAGTAAGAAATGCTGCCTTGCCCAGAGAAGGCAGTCACGGTGACATTTGAGGGAAGGGCTGAGGCTCAGCAAGAACTGAGCAGGTGAAAAGGTGGGAGTATTCCAAAAAGGTGGGAAAGACAATTGGAGAAATAAAGAAATGAATGCAGATGGACTGGATGCTCGGAGCTGCTTAATGTGGGAACACATAGTTCGCGTGGGAGGAGTCAGAGATGGGGTAAAAAGGTAGGCAGGCCTGCAAGGGATCTCCTAGGTCAGCTTCGTTACACAGCTTTGTCCTGTATAAATAGCCATGGAAGAATAGTAAGGGGCTACAGAAAAACTTGAAAATGAGAACAGTATGTGAGTTACCTTTCTATCACTGACTTACGAAGAAGGCTTCATTTTGGCTCACCGTTTTAGAGGTTTTAACCCATGGAAACTTGATGGTACAGTGCAACCTGATGGCAACATGTGGCAGGGAAGTCTAGTACTCTAATGGCAGTCAGCAAACAGACACAGAGATGAGGGTAGAGGTCCCAAGATCTCCTTCAAGGACATGCTTTCGATGACCTAACTTTCCTATTCTAAGCCACACATACCAACAACTCCACCACCTCCCCACAGCACCACAGGCTGGCAACCAAGCCTTCAACAACACATCAGTCACTTGCTGGACAGTCAAACCAAATGAGAACAAATACATGGTGTGATCTGAGATCAGAAAGAATGGAGAATACACATGTAAGTTGAACCGTGCAAGGTTGAAAGCAGGAATATGGATGCATATCATCATGCCAGATGGGGAGAGATGGTGGTGATCCACTTAGTTGAGGCCTCTTGAAAGGTAGCATTTCTTCCATAGATGCTCCACAGTTCTGAAAGGCACAGTTTCTGACTAAGTCAGTTTTAAGAGTAGAGGCTGAACAGTTTGTGTTATTAAACTTCTATAACAACCACATGTTGCCATCAGGTTGCACTGTACCATCAAGTTTCCATGGGTTAAAACCTCTAAAACGGTGAGCCAAAATGAAGCCTTCTTCGTAAGTCAGTGATAGAAAGGTAACTCACATACTGTTCTCATTTTCAAGTTAAAGTTTTTTTTCCTTTTCCTCTGATACCATATGTAATTGCATTTGGTACTGTTCTAAAGGAACAATTTCATATAGAAATCTCCATCTTTCAAATCCTAGTAAATACCACATGCTTCCCTGAACTGTCTCTGTTGCTCTGTGTCCTCACAAAACCACACTGCATGCTGTTTCCATGGTCTACAGTGTCTCCTTCCTGCTCTGGACATTCTCATCTCATATGAAGAAGTTCAGATGTTTCTTAGGAGTATCATACTCTTTGGTACTTGCTCCCTTCTTTTGGCCACAGTTCTGGCAAGGCACAGTTCTTCCTTCTTTGGGCACTCACTATGAATATGGCTGGGTCTCTCTACAAGGGCTGGTCCTGGAGGGCAGAGACTATATTAAAACTTATCTCCAGGACTGGACCTAGCACTTAGCATGTGATTGGTATACAGGCTATTCTTTTTTTTATTGGTGTATATTTATTCTGCACAGTGACAGAATTAATAAAGTCATTTTTATTTAACTACATCAAGCACTTTGACATTGACCCTTCCACACTCCTATTTTTCACCCTTCCCTACAACTAGTCCATTTCCTTCCCTCAGACAAGCTTCCTCCATCTTTCTTGCCATACACACATACACACAAATGATTTTATGTATCTCTATGAATTGTAAGATCCACAAGTGAGAGAAAGCTCATTATTTGATTTCCTGAGTCTGAGTTAATTTTCCAAGTATCAGGATCTCAAGCTGCATCCATATTTCCTGAATATAATGTTATTTCAGGTCAAATACAACTTCATTTTATATATATATATATCTCACTTTCACCCATTCACCAATTGACAGATGCCTAAGCTAACTCTGTAACTTGCCTATTATGAAGAAAGTGACAATATAAATTTAAATGGACAAGTGTCTCACATACAGGCTACTCTTGAATAAATAAATCACTTAGCCCTGAGCCCTACCTCACTTTAATAAGGTGGAATCATTGCTCTTGGATTAGACAAACTGACCCTAATCTAACCTACCTGTGGAGCAGGACTGTTGAGCTTTGAGCTATACTGCAGTTCCTTTTCACCAAACTCTGTGTTTGTATCTCTCATTTCCCCAGCCTTATCTCACTTCTACAGAGAGCCTGTAAACCTCATAACACAACGGTCAAAGTCATCACTGCACGCTAAAGGTTGTGATTAGTACTTTTGCCTGTAAACCAATTTCAGGCACACAATTTATGTCGATATACTCTGCCATAAAAAAAGGCTTTTCTGGCAGGGTAGAATGGATCTGTGCCTGTGCTTAATGAGAGTTCAGTTTTCCGGCTTGCGTTTTGTGCCTCGCACAGAGGGAGGCATTTAGGAAAGAGCTGAATGCCTGTGATTCACATGACGGGGTTAAATGATGATGTGTTCAGGGCTCTTGGAGACAGAAGAGCTGGTGAAATCCACTCTGGCCCCCTCAAGATCAAGGCTCTTCTGCTTGTTAGGGATGGAGGAAGAGGGCAAAGGGCTTGAGATTTCTTAAGTATGTGTCTGTCTGCAGGCAGGCAGGTGCCCAGACAGATACACGGCACTCTCTTTCGGCCAGCTGAATCCTCTGTCCCCAGAGTCAGATGAGTTTGGACACAGAATGGGCACAGGCCAGAAGATGCTACTTTAGCAGCAATGGCCATTGTTTGCTAAATGTGCATCATGTGTCAAATGTGGTGCTGGGACTAGGTAGACATGACTCATTCATAATCCTTTCATTAATTTAAGAAAAATGTATTAAGAGCTTCCAGGCATCACTGTGGCTGATAGAGCTTTGGAAATTATTAAACATATTTAAATGACAATGTCCCAGTGTCTGTAATGGAGAGTTTTGCCTGCCCAGAAATAAGCACCCACTGAGCATTCTTAAAAATAATAAGATGTAAAAAAGGCAAGGAGTCTGAGTACGGTGGTGGATACAATTTATATAAAACACTGAAGAAAGTCTTGTCAATAAAGCAGGACTTTGATAGAGCTGGCTGAAGTTGGTATAAGCCACAGTCACACAGAGAAATAGGACAAAGATGTGTGGAGTCAAGAGACAGCTAGTTAAAAATGTATTGAGACATAACAATAAGTAATTGGTTTGTATATAAGGTGAGACAATGTGTCTAAGGTCATAGAACTGGAATATATCAAACTATTATTTTACTCTAAATCTTTTCCACAAAGCCTTTATTCTCTCTATCACATTGCCATGTTTAAAGGCAGCTCTTGACAATATAAAAAGGTTGTGGGATGCCCTCTGAGCTTATTATCTCATCCTCCTATCCTGCAGTTTTCTGAATGCTTCCTCATCAAGTAACTAAAATTGACCAGACAATTATTTTTGAGTTCACATGGTTGTCTCCCTTAGAAGATGGCTACCCAAGGGGCCAATGCCAAGGCTGGAGAAGGCTTGAGAGTCATGGATTCCTTCCAATCTGAGACAGGAAGCTTGCCAGAGAAGCTGAATATGGAATGGGAGGGAAGAGCAGAGAAGTTTCCAAGTTGGTGTGTGTTCAGTTTCTCATCACCCTCACCTGGGGAAAATGATGTGACCTACTGATCATTCTTCCTGTCTCCACTTCTCTGTCCACTGCTTCCCTGGGAGCAGAATGTCACTTGTTCCATTGTCTTTGACCTTTGCTATAACAGCTGTCCTGGTTTGACAAGAATGACCCCCAAAAGGCACATATATTTGAATGCTTACTTATCAGAGAGTGGAACTATTTGAAAGGATTACAAGGATTAGGAGGTGTGGCTTTGTGGGAGGAAGTATGTCTCTAGGGGTGGGCTTTGAGTTGTCAAAAGCTTATGCCAGGCCCAGTCTGTCTGTCTGTCTGTCTGTCTGTCTGTCTCTGTCTCTCTCTCTCTCTCTGTGCGTGTGTGTGTGTGTGTGTGTGTGTGTGTGTGTGTGTGTGTGTGTGTGTGTTTTGTGCCTGCAGATCAGGATGTAGCTCTCAGCTACTGCTCAAGCATGTGCCTGCATACCACCATGCTCCCTGCCATGATGATAAAGTCCCCAGTTAAATGCTTTCTTTCACAAAGTCGCCTCAGTTATGGTTTCTCTTCACAGCAACAGAACAGTGACTAAGACAATGTCTCATATAGGTTAATGAATTATAGGACGATGACAGACATCTTTGATTTGCAGTTGTAGGAATTGTGGGAAGGTTCTGCCAGGCTTATCTGAATACTACACCAGGAAAATACAAATACTTTGGAAGCTGCTGCCTCTGAGATGCGTACACATGGAGAGCTAATTCAAATCTAAGTCATTGCTTAGGGCCAAGCACGGCCAGTCCCAGAAAGCAATAGTGTCACAGCTAGCCAGTAATTCATCTGGGATTGTATGCTAGCCACAAAGCAGGATAATACATATTTGCCTTTACTAAACTCAAGTTTTCCTTTTAACATCAAGCTCAGGATACCTGCCTCAGAATGTGTAATAGTTCAGATTCAAAGACTCTACTGCTCAAGAATGGAGTCTCTGGCCTTAGAAGGAGCTCAAGGATTGTTTTAGTTCCTCACCCTCTCCATCTAGCCTGCAGATTATATGCAAGTCCAGAGTCTGCGGACCACAAACTGAGAAACCAATGAACAGCAAAGGCAGGAATCAGGGGTTCCCAAAGTGCCAGTAAGTCTTTGTTTCTTCCAGGGATGTATAATAATTATGTTTCTTGGTGTTCCAAGGGCCCACCTGGGCTCCTGAGGGTCCTGCCATGCATGATAAGGGGAGGACCACAGGATGAGGGATGCTAGATCCCATTCAGGCATAAATTCACTAGCTCCCATGTCTATACACTCAGATGTGTTTTAATATTTAAGGCTGAAAGCCACTACTTTAATCTGCAATCACTAATGTACATGAAATAGCCCAGCCCCATACCCCAACATTATCCTCTATCACTTCTCTTTGTTACTTTGTCTAAGGATAAAACCCAAATCCCTGATGAATCCCCCACTGCTTGTCTCTACGGTCCCTCTTCCTAGCCTTGTGAATACACAGGTGCCCTTTGTCTCTGTTCGCTGTTGGAAGCACCCATCTCCTCACTCGGTCAAATCAAGTGCATGTTCTGTTACCCAGAACCCAGCCTCAGTGACAAAGGAGGAGGAAGCATCCAGATAGTACCTGCTCTACCTTGTCTAATTTGTAATATTGTCATGGTGATATGTGAGTCTCACCATTTATGGAATATTTAATAAAGAGGGACAGAGATGAGCATTTTGCATGCATTTACACTCCATCACGTTATTCTTTACACTTTACAGGTGAGAAATCGAAGCCTAGAGTGGTTAATTAATTTGCTCAAAGTTCACATCACCAACTAGTACAATGTTAGACTCTCTACAGGCTCAAATTTGCAGAGTATTGCCTCTCTGATTTTAGAGAAAGAAACTCGGAGTGGGGAAGAGTTTCTTCAGGCCACCCAGCTGGTTTATGGCTCCCTTCTTTCAGTGCCAGCTCCACTGGCTGACAGAGGGCTGTGCCTCTGGGCTCCACTCAGCCCCAACTCTCCTTATACCAGAGGTGCCGAGCCAGAAGCACCCCCAGCACCAGAACCTCCTGCCAGCTGGCCACACTTGTGTGTGGTCCACTCTGGGTATTTCCTCTTGCTACAAGTTCCTTCTCATTTGTTTGTGGAGTCCTAGCTCAGAGCAAGAAGGCATGTGGGAGGCCCTCTGTGCCAATGCCTTTAACCTGAAAACCCATTACTCTCATCTGGGATAGCTTTAGAAATTATGCTAAACTGGGATCCTGGTTTAACAGTGTGGGATGTGATCCAGGGCAGGGGTAATTTTTGACACATTCCTGGTAATTCCAAAGTGCAATCAGGGTTGACATGCATTGCTGAAGTCCAAGGACCTCCTGCTGTTCTCAACTGCATAGAGAGAACCGTGCGGTGCCGGTGTCTATGTGTTCACAGTCAAGCCAAATCAGGGGGTGGAAGGCCCCGTGCCTCTAAAACTCATACTCCTGCATACCGAAGGGAAAGTGATCCCTGTACACTTCATGTCAGCGTTTTTCCTGTTCCCCTCTTCCTTAGCCTATGAGCCCAGAAGAGCACAGTCAAGAACCGACACGAAAGGAATTTCAGAAGATGTTTGGGGGTGGTGTTGGCATGTCAGGAGTGCCATCCAGAATTAACCATAGATGAGGAGTCTTAAGCATGGTGTGAATCCAGATCTCATGGTGGGGAAGGCTGACAGTCTGAGGTTGGACTGGCAGTATGCTCAGTTCATGTGAGGATCCTTTTCCATGTGGTGGGCTGTGCCCTTCTTGAACTCTGATATGGTAGAAAAAACATGAGCTAGTTCTTTGGTCTCTAACAAAAACACAGTCCATACATTCACACATCCATAAAGTACTACTCTCATGACCTAGCCATTCCTATGTGCCTAGCCTCTAAACACCATCAAGTTTAGGTTAGACTTGTAATAGGGGGAGGGGCTCACATTTAGTCCATTCCATCTGCAGAAGCTGAGATATGATAGAGACTCTTTGGGGTGCTATAAAAAGGTTGTTGAGGATCAGGCTTTATAACCAGCATGGTTTCCACTCTCTTTTGTGGTTAATTCAGAGCTCACCCTCTATCTCCACTCCTTATCATCTCAATCTACCCGGACTTTGGACTGATCACACTCTCCTTACGGGCTGAGATCTGACCACCAACTCTGGACTGACTGCACTCTACTTGTGGGCTGATATCTGACCACTAACTCAGAATTGACCACACTCTACTTGTGGCCTGAGACCTGTCCACCAACTTTACATTACTCACAACACTTGTCTCCAAGATTTGAGATGAAGCACATCTTTAATACTGATTAAAAAAACATAATCACGGAAAACTATTGGGGCACATTACATTTTGTAATGCGTTGTGATCCAAAAAATGCTTTGGATCACAAGACTTTAAAATCTGATATGTCGTTATGAAAGAAGGAGGGAAGGAAGGAAAGAGAGATCAGTATGGGCATCCCAGCTTAAACAGGGTTTAAAAAAAAGTCATCACTTTTCCAGCCTTTGGCTCTGTAGTTGTCCCTGGTTACTGTTCTGCCTCTGTCTCCACAGAGACCACTCTGGGCCTGGTAACCATGGTGACAGTGGAACATAAAGCAGATGGGAGCTCTTCTTCCAGAATTTAAACATGCTTGTGCTGGGAGGAGATACTCAGGGAATAAGGGAAGGAGAGAGAAGGAACCTGAGATGAACGGGAAAAGTTACAAAACGCTTAACCCATGAGTGGACTGTGACGTCGGATCCAAGACATAAGCATACTTTTGTAGTCATGTCAAGCTCTTCTCTTTGACCTCAGTCATAATTTATTCTGTCCTCTTTTCCTTTCAACCAGAGGGCATCTGACAACCTCAGTTCTGGGCACAGAGATACAAAAGATGTAGGTAACACGTGGAGTTGGAAGCATTTGGAAAGCAATCTCAAGCATGATGCATTAATATATTGGTAATGATGCATTCTTCAGTTTGGAGAACAAGGGTCAGATAGTGTACCAACTTAGGTATAATGTGCTTGTGGCATACAGGGAACATCAGATCCTAGGGGTATGATATTGGAGCCATGGGCATCCTGTTGCCTCCTGGGAAGTCTTTGGCCAGTCTCTTCTTCCAGAGTCTTGATGCATTTTAAGATTTCTGTTGTTCCTTAAATTATACAAAAAATTATGATAAAGGATATTAAGACATTTTGTACTGGTTTCTGCTTCGGTCACACAGGATGGGATCAATAAAATAGACGGTAGGCGATCATGCAGGGCAGTTGAAAAAAATGAAAAATTTGCTTCTTAGTTTTTAACCTACGAGAAGGTTGAGGAGTGGAAATGTGAGAGTTCTCTGTGAAGAGTGTTGGCTTTCTTAGTGTCACCCCCAGCTCATGGGAGAAAAGGAAATGGCCATTTTCCCCATCACCAAGGGACATGAGCATCTATGAACCCATTGGAAGAGCTTGAGCACAATCCACAGGAATGTGTGGAAACATGGTAATATGTGCCTGATTCAGAGTGGAGGTGATGGTGGCTGCTGCGACCTGGAGAGGCCACTGGATGGGTGGTAAATAGAGGAAGCAGAAGGACAAGAAAGAAGGAGGAGTTTAGTCTACATAGGGTCTGGCGTTTCATTTACTTTGGACTCAAATAGACCTTTGAATTTAGTCCAGCTATTGAGGGAAAGTAGAAAAGATGAAGTCAGCCCAGGATACGGCCCAAGGGTGAGCGGGAAAGGGACAGCGACAGATTGTAAATGCTGTCCGTCCTATTGTTTGATGAGTAGTGGTGAAAAGAATGAAGTGGATTACCTGGATGTGCAGATCGTAACAGATAACCAAGTATGTATGGGGGCTTGAGATGAACTGCGACCCCTCAAAATTCTTCTCCTGAGGACCAGCATCTAGACGTGTGCTTCATTTGGAGATACAGTATTTAAAGAAATCAGGAAGGAACCAGTGAGGCCAGATGTGGGAGCCCTTCTCCAATGACTGATGTCCTTGTAAGACAAGGAGAGCAGGACACAGAGTCACAGAGGGAAGACCCTAGGAGGAACAGGTGACTGTCTCCAAACCATGGGGAGGGGCTCCAGGAGACTCAAACTGAACTTTTAGTCTTCACGATTGTGGACTTTTTCTTCAATTTGATCTGTTCTGTCTGTGGCAAGGTCTCAGTGTATACCTTGCCTGGATTGGAACTTACTATGTGGGCCAGGCTGGCCTTGAACTCATAATAGAGATGCACCTGCTTCTGTCTCCTGAGTGCTATGATTAAAGGCACGTGACATCCCACCTAGCAATTTTGTTCCTTTTTTGTTGTTGTATCTCGAAAATTTTATCTATCTATCTACCTATCTACCTATCTACCTATCTACCTATCTATCTATCTATCTTGCATCCCAGTCACAGTATCCCCTCCCTCAGTCCCTCCCCCAACCCTTCTATTCCCACCCCCAATCTACTCCTCCCCTGTTGCTATTTAAGAAAGGGTAGGTCTCCCAGGGATATCCACAAAAACATGGCATATGAAGTTGCAGTAAAACTAAGCATCTCCCCATATATTAAGGCTGGGTAAGGTGACCTAGTATGAGGAGTAGGGTCCCAAAAGCCAGTAAAAGAGTCAGAGAAGCCCCTGTTCCCACTGTTAGGAGTCCCACAAGAGGACCAAGCTACACAACTGTCACATATTTGCAGAGAGCCTAGGACAGTCTCATGGTTAGTTGATTCTGTGGGTTTTCTTATGGTGTCTTTGAACCCTCTGACTTCAATCCTTCCCCCCTCTCTTCTGTAAGATTCCCCAAGCTCTTGGGAGGTGTTGGGGGCAGGGGGGGCTGGGAGGAGAGGATGGAGGGGAACCTGTAGTTTGTATGTAAAATAAATGAAAAAAATGTTGAGTAAAATAAATTTAAAAAAAGGAAATATGAAGGCAAATGGATAGAACTAGAAAAAAATCATCCTCAGTGAGGTAATTCAGACCCAGAAAGACAAACACAGTATATACTCATTCATAACTGGATATTAGATGTAAAATAAAGGATAGCTTTATCCACAGACCCAGAGAGACTAGGTAACAAGGAAGACTCAAGGGGGGATGGGAATATGGGCGATGAGATTGGGGGGCAGGGAAGAGAACTGTAAGAGACTGCTGGAAAGGGGGAGCATTCAGGGTCAGGTAATAACCCACTGGAAGGAAGTTTCCCGGGAATCCACAAGGGTGACACCAGGTGAGATCCCTTGTAACAGCAAATGTGTAAGCTGAACTGGCCATCTCCTGTGACCAGGCTTCAAGTGGAAGAGTAAGAAACCCGTCCAGCCACGTAACCTTCAACCCTACCGTCCGTCCTGCCTATGGGATGTGCTGAGGGTAAGGGAGGCCTAGCGTTTGGGGGAGTGGCCCAACCAATGACTGGTCTAGCCTAAACCTCACGCCAACAGTTTTGTTCCTTTTAAGGTTTCTCTCTGATCTACTTCCCGTCTCCCTTTGAATCTCAGCTAGAGTCATCATTTATCTGCATCATAGCTTCTGAGATCTGCAGGCTTAGAGCTGAAAGACACCGCAGACCTTGTTGCATCCCTCGCAATGATGTCAGTGACAGTTTCTCCATCCATTTACCCACCCTTCCTCTGATAACCTAAAAAAAAAAATAAATCCTTAACAGAATCAAATAAATGGAGTTTCAATATTGCCATTAGTTTTTCCAAACAATTCTTTCATAATCCAAAGACATTTTCTAAATGGAAGTTTTGGGTTTTTTTTTCCCCCCAGGAAAAATAACCAGTATGCCTCAGTGGCCAGTGATGGTGCTTGATCGGTATACTTTCAGTGGTACCTCGAAATCCTATACTGGAACCTAAGCTGCACTGGGCCCAGCACTCTGAAGTTCAGTGAAGACCAAGCCTGTAACTGCAGGCGTGACAGTAGAATAGAATTCTCTGTGTCTCCTGGCGCCACTCTGGGTACCCTATCTCTAGCTGTGGTGACAAATGCAAGGATGCCCAAGTTTCCGGGAGATATCTGCTTGAGTTGAAGCCATGAACAGGGACACAGCCTACACATGTGGCATTGCTACTCTCCTGCTATGAAGGATCCTTATCAACACCAGGTCCTTGAAGGTGTTGGGGATGTTGGGAGTTACTGGCTCAGTCAGTGTCACACTTGCCTTGCAAGCAAGCACTGAGACCTAAGTTCAGTCTCCACAATGCTCTTTAAAAAACCTGGGTGTGATGGCATGTGCTTAGAATCCTAGAGCTGGGTGGAGGAAATATGCAGCTCCCTGGGGCTTGCCCGTCAGCCATCCTACCCTACTTGGTGGCTCAAAAAGAGGGTGGATGCGTAGCTGAGGAGTAAAACTGGAAATTAATGTCTTGCTTCAGCACCACACACACACACACACACACACACACACACACACACACACACACACACACACACACAGAGCTTTCCTTAGCGTATGTGTGTGTATGGTGGGAAGTCTGGAAGGTAGATTAGGGATTCCTTCACTATTCAGATGAGGAATATAACATTCAGAGAGGGCAAGGAATCTGTCTAAAGTTGGAGTTTTAAATACCACCACAGAAGCTAGTGCACCCAGGTAGTCTTCTTGCTGTTTAGTTTTGAGATTGTATTTCAATGGTAACATTTCTCCCTTTCCTTTCTTCCCTCCAAACCGTCCCAGAAAGGGCCCAGAGCCAGAGGCCCCTGAGCTGAATGGAACTGACCAATCGACCCCTCCCTGAGGATTAATGTTCATGGTATCACAAGGTACATGTAAGCTACCAAAGGAGAGAGACAACTGGCAGTCCTACCCAGCTATGACACTGATGAACCACACCAGCGGCCAGCACGGCATCATAACCCCATCGGTGAGATAGGGTACATACATACCTTGGTGGTACTCAACTGCTCTAAAATTGGAGTCGAGACCTGATCAACAAGAGGGATAGTATTCCTAATACTGGAAACCTAACTTATCAGTGCTAGTGAAATGGTGGTTATTAAAGGAGAATCTACAGCCACTAATTTACATAACCAGCATAATCCCTAACAATCTATAAACATTTGTCCTTACACCCACAGATAAGTGTAATCTTTACCCCTTACCGAGAAATGTTTTCTCTGTAACAGATGGAGCCCAGAACAGAAAGCCACAGTCAATTACTATGTAGAGCTGTGGAGCCCAGTCCTACCCAGGTGTTTTGGTGCCAAGATGTTTTGATTTCTTCAGCTCAGCACTTAGGATGCTGGGGCTGCTTAATGATTTAGAAATTTGGTCACCCGCAAATCCCAGACTCAAGTTCTCATGCTGAAAGAGAAATATGAGAATAGGCCTCCCAACAGCTGCGGTGATCCTCTCCTATCCTCCTCGCCAGGCCTGGCTCTCTGGCTTGGTGTATGTGATGGCAGTTGGTGTACTGTAGGCCTCTCAGGCTGATGTTTTGACACTGTGGATTGCCTGCATGGGAACATGGATCTCCAGTTGTCTAAACTGACTCTGGAAAGAGAGTCTTTGCCTGAGCTCAGTTGGTGAGACAGGCTTGAAGGTGTGTTAGAATGAGATGCAGCAGGAGGCATCACCTTCTGTGGCCAGAGACTTCTGTGGATGACCCCTCAGGCTCTGCTTACAAAAATAAGGGAAGGTGTGGATCCAGGAGAGGGTCTTAGGCTCTGGATCATCTCTGGGGGAATGAGATACCTTGAGCAGCGGTCCTGACCCACCCACTAATTGTCCAGTTCATTGGGATGAGCTGATGTCTTAACAAAGTCAGGCTAGAAATTTTCTTTTGTCCTTTGGATCTACTGATTTGATGGGGAACTGTTTTCCCCGGTTCCCCAGACTCTTTATCGAGCAGGCTATCTTCTCAAGGACATGGTATTGCCAGCACTTTCTTTTGTGATAACTTCTGACCCTCCCCGAGTCTAAGCATAAAGGGCTGGGAGTTGAGCCGCATCCATAGTAGAGTCTGCTGGTACCTTACTCCGAAGCATTTCCAAGTGGTTGGTGATGAGGCTTGGTCTATGTGATTTCAGAGGTTCATGCAATGAGAAGCAGTTCCTCGGGGCTGTACACATGGGCTGCCAACTACTCCATTCTTCTCCCTTCTCTGAAGAATAGCCCTTGATCAACCCGGGCCAACTTGTGCAAAGGGGCCAACACCGAACTGACATAGAGTTATACAATGCTGGCCTCTTACCCTGAGTTCCAGGGGTGGCATCAATGTTAGGATCCAATTTGTTTTCCCGAGCTCTCTCAGGTCAGGCAGAACCAGGAAGAACCAGGCAGTACCACATATTCACTTGCCTAGTCGCCATCCTCAAAATGCTCCTCAAGAAATCACAGCCACAGGAATTAGGGCCTCAGGCTCTAACTCTGCAAAACCCAACCCAAGACGGAGCCCTTCCTGCTCCTTAGGGCTACAGTGTGTCCTAGTGGATATCACCAAAAACTGGGGTTGCTATGCCTGAGATTCTTAAATTCAAACCCAGTTCTCAGCCCCCAGCCTCATGTGCTCTTGGAGCCCTGGCCAGTCCCACTCTATCTCTAGTCCTTGCATGCTGCATGATGTCCTGCTCAGAGTCCTCCTTTTCCCTTCAAGACATCCTCTCTTTCTTTTCTTCCCCCTCTCCCTGCCATCTTCTTTCTTTCTTCTACATGGGCTTCAGGGCTCATCTTTTCACCTTCATTTGCCTCTGACAATCTCTTTCTTATCATGTGCTCCTATCCAGCTTTGCCTCTGTAACCATCTCAGCCCTCTAGGGAGATTCACACCACCGTGAAGACTGTCACCTGAGGACATCACCATGACATCTGCCAAAACTGCCGAGCAGTCCTTCTGCTTCCCCATCGGGCGCTCTCACCCCTAGCAGCTATTTAAAAACACTCTTGACAATTCTCAAAGTTTCCACCCACCACTTCCCACTCCCTCCATGCAAGATAACCATATCTTCAACTGCACAGAGAAAGCAGGTGGTAGCAGGTTCCATTCTTCTCAGCTTTCTGCCTTCACACCTCCAAACATAGCACTTACTCCACCACTATCTGGGCAAGAACTCCCCTCTACAACAGGAGCCATCTTCCTGCGCCATGTGTCCCAACCCCAGACAATCCTAGTCCCTCACGCTCATGTTCTCTCAAAGTCCTGCTCCTGGCCTTTGAATCCCGGCTTCCTGGATCGGCCTCTGCAGTTCACGTTACTTTGGGTACCTCTAAAAGCAGCACCCCTTCATTTCCCTTTCACAATGAGATTTGGCCACGCTGTCTGCATCTCACTCCCAGCTCTTATCTGTGATGATGTCTCTAAAGGCTCCCAAATGGCTGACCCAAGTGTCCTGCTTCTCAAGACTTCTCCCACGGGCTGCTTGGTGGCTTTTGTCGCCATAACCCTTCCCTGCCTCTTGGACCCTTACTCTTCCTTCATGTCCATCACTCTCCTGCCTCTTGCACTCTAGTCTCAAGCCAAATGCACCTTTGTTTGTTTATTTTAATGAGCTTCCCTTGCTCTCTTCCTGCCTCCGATTTTCCCTAAGTCTTTTTTGTATCTCAACACATTTCCTCCAACCTTATGTAAGATGTCTGATACTTCAGTATTGACAGTGCACCTATGACTACCCAACTACCTACCACATATTTGTCTTCAGGAATTTCATCAGCACTTTTGTTTTAGCTTGACAAGCACATGGGACTCATGGTATTTACTAAGGGCAGTCTCCTCTTCCTCCTTCTCCTCCTCCTCTTCCTCTTCTTCCTCCTCCTTCTCCTTCTCCTCCTTCTCCTCCTCTTCTTCCTCCTCCTTCTCCTTCTCCTCCTTCTCCTCCTCCTCTTCCTCCTCCTTCTCCTTCTTCTCTTCTTCCTCTTCCTCCCCCTCCTCTTTCTCCTCCTTGTAGCATGAATCTTAAAGGGTCTTATTAATATAAACAAACCTGGAGCCAGATAATGGGGTGAATGCTGGAAGATCAGAGACATAGAACAAGCCACAGACCTCACCTCACCAGTTCCTTAGCTGATCTTGTTTCCTCAAACTGGAAGCCTCTATATCCTCATCTGAATGGATCTCAGCTCAACTGCTGCTCAAAGCCTAAAAGCTTAACCAGGCTCTAGTTCCTGGTCCTCAGGCCTTATATACCTTTCACTTCCTGCCATCACTTCGTGGGATTAAAGGCATGTGTCACCATGCCTGTTTCCAGTGTGGCTTTGAACTCACAGAAATCCATCTAGGATCCTGAATGCTAGGATTAAAGGCGTGTGCTACCACTGCCTAACCTCTATGTTTAATATTGTGGCTCTTCTGTTCTCTGACCCCAGGTAAGTTTAATAGGGTGCACAATATATTGGGAACACAATATCACCACACCTCCTCCTCCTCACCATCCTCTTCCTCCTCCTCCTCCCTTCTAAATTCTAGACCTTGGCTGGTGATGTAGACTGAATGGTGTTTTTCCTTTAATATATATTTACCAGAATCTGAGTATGTGACCTTATTTGGTAAGAGGATCGTTGCAGTTCTAATCATGTTGACAGTCCCCAGGTGAGACTGTCCTGAATTAACATGGGCTCTAAGTCCAACAAGTGTCCTTAGATGAGGAGAAAAGGGAAGGAGGCTATGGAAAATGGAGGCAGAGAGTAGAGTGACCATCTGTCAGCCAGGGCACACGAATGGTTACGGCTACTCTTCGAAGTCTCTAGAACTGGGAGAAAATAAGTTTATGATGCTTTAATGCATACTTTTATTTAGCCATTTTTGCTTTGAAAGTCCTAGGAAATGGATACGGTGAATGTATTATCATCCCCAGCCACTGTCAGGGTCGGAAGTCTGTGTGATGTTCTCAAACCCTTCCACCAGGACTGTGCTTTCTGTTGGCTGTATCCCTTTTTCTCATCTTCGTCTGCATCTCTCGCCCCTACTGTCTCGATCCCTCCTTTAGCACATAGTTGCTCACCATCGTGGCATCAGGTTCTGGAGTTAGCAGTCCTGGTGATGATCACTGGAGTCAGCAAATATTTCGCACTGTAGTGTCCGGTCTCTGTTTTGAAACTGGAGATAATAACTGTGGCAACCAAAGTTGTTAAAAGGTTTAAGTGGGTGATGTAGGTAACGTTTGAGTGTCTCGCTTGGCTTCTTGCAGGAGCCCAAATCCAATCTCTTTCCCTTCAGTTCAGCCTGATGCAGGGTCCCCCGTTTGGCTGGAGTAGTTTCTAAGAACAGAGAGCTGCCTCTCACTTACTCCACACGCATTGTCTTCACACGTGCCCAGGAGCCTGCACTAAGCTTCTCTCAGCTTGCCCGGCACCTGCTGTTCCCTCTGCCTGCTACATCCTACCTGGTGTCTCTCAGGCCCCTCATCATCCTTTACAGCTTGCCGCACCCTATCACTTCCCTGGTGCCTGCCTTCCTGACCAGTCCCAGCCTTCCCTCCCCGCTGTCCTTTATCTCTCTGTCCTCAGTGTATACCATCACCTTCTGATATGTGGGTGTGGGGGTGACTGTCAGTTATCTGGGCTGCATCTTCTGTTCTCAACTGAAGAGTCACCCTGACTCAGTGAGTGGTACAGTCTTGGCGGAACCAGAATGCTTAACAGGAAGGCAGAGACTACTTTGTTAAACCCTCTCATTTGTCTCAGTGGGGTGATGAGAGGGTATAAAAAGCCAGAACGTATGATAATCTAAGTAATAGGTGGAAGTGTGTATGGTGGTCTGACTATGACGTCAGGACTACAAGTCTTGTATAAGCCTCCTGCTCTATGACAGATGTACCCCTGGTCCTAGACTACCTCCTGTATCTGCCTATTCAAGGACAATAGTCTCATTTTCTGGGTGGCAGGGACCCTGCTAACACTCTTGGCATCTTGCAAAGAACAGAGCCAGGCTCTGTTTGTCCCGTGGCAAGTTGTAGTTACCTGTATTGGACCTGGTGTCTAGTGCAGCTCCCTGCTTGAGGATGTGCCTCCTTTTCCCTCCCTCTCGGACTCTCTGCAGAGGAGCAGCTGTGGCTTGCGCCCTGGTTTTGCAAAGTACTCAGAGAACAGATGCATCCAGCAGATGCAGGCATGGAGACTCAGAGGAAGCTTTTCTCACCTGTCCAGGCCTTGGCTGCCCTTCCTGCTTCTGAGTTACCTCTGATGAGGAGCAACGGGGGCAGGAAGGGGGGCCATCTACACTCCTTGGAGACTTGATATAAACACCAAGTAAAAACAGCTGTGAAAGGAAATTGGTCCCGTGACCCTCTCTGCTTCATCAACACATGTTTTATTTTCTGCCTTTTGATCCTGGCTTCATCCCCTCTGTGTCCCCCGTCGCCACCCCCCCCCCCCCCCCCCGCTTCATTGACTCCCCAGAAGTGGGAAATGACACCGTATACGGCTAAGGTTTGGACAGTTCCAAGGTATATTAACCTTGGGGTTTTCAAACGATTTCATCAGAAAATATCAGCGGACAAAAAGGGGGGATGACAAGATCTTCAAATATCCTCTTCTGTCGACTAGAGAAAACACCGCTGATTTACACATAAATTACATCTTGGGGGTTGCTCTTCCGTGGCCTTATCAAAAGGATACTTTTGACCAAGAAAAGGGGCTTGTTTTTTCTTGGGCTGCCATTGCAGCTTCGAACCACCCATCTCTGTGTTAGAACGCAGCCACCATCTTGCTACTAGACAGACTGTTCCAGTCTCCTGCTTACAGCACCATGACAACCATCTGATGCTCGGATACTGTGGGACCACTTTCCAACACCACACCGGGATTATTTGCTGCCCTTTCTTCAGCCCCTCCCTGCCTCTGTTCTAGATGTCCCTTCTTTTAAGACTGATGTCCCAGCTATATCAAAATACCACCCCCACCAAGCCCCAGGTTTTTTCTTATGGCCAGATGCCCTTGTTCTCGGCACCTCTGTTCTAGCCCCACCCTTCTGTGCCAGCTCACGTATCCTTGGCTCCATCAGCCTCGCTTGACAACTCCAAGCCCCCTTCAGAATTAAAGTATACTATCCTTCCCTTGGTGGACCAGTTGGCCTCCCTCTATCCTGTCACCTATGAGTCAGCCTCTTACGATGTGCTAACCGGAAGTGAGGCCAGCTCTTTCTCCTGGAGGCCTGGTGCAGATGAAGAGGTCATTGGGATTTGCTGAATGCATGAGAGGCAGAAGCAGACTCTAAAGAGATAGCTTCCTGATTCTGTCTCTCTAGCCCCGCCTGCCTTTAGCTCATGTCGAGACAGCTGCAGGGTCCACGAGCCAAACCCCATGGGTCAGAGAAACAACTGTCTTGCTTTTTTTTCCCCTCTCTCCCACCCCAAACAAAGATTGCAACATTCTCCTGGCCTGGAGTTCACAGCTGTGGGAAGAGGTTGCACTGTGTAATGCTGGGTCAAGGAGGCAGAGGTGGGGGTGTGGAAACCATTAGGCCAGAATGAGGGCTGAGGTAGAGCTCAGCCCCCACCTCTCCCATCAAGCCTTGCTTGCTGCAAACACTCTAGGAAGAGCCTGTTTTCTTTAGCTTCCTCCCCACGTTTTACTCTGCTCTGTTATCTGATTATGTGTGAATTCCTTCTCATCCCCCTGGGAGCTTGCACCCCACTGCCTTTCCGAAATACCAGTCCGAGTAACATTTTTGCAGATCATCATGCTTCAAGGGCATTCAAAGACTTTCTGGTGGACTGCACAGTGTCTTAGTAAGTATTGCCCCCTGGTGGCCAAATGGAGTTGTTACCACTTACTTTGAGAAAACAGATGTGTTGGTCTGGCTTTGTAATATGGTTATAAGATTCCAGGGTGATGCTCAGCAGATGTCCTGCTGTCCCTGAAGGGTCAGCTGAAGGACAACAGGGCTGAATGCGTGTCACGGTTCTAAGAATGCTTAAAGTTAACGTCCTAGAGGCTGAGAGCTGAGGAGTCCTTTAGAGACCAATACAGCCTCACCCACTTATTTCTCAGATGGACAAAGCCAGGTCCCGGGGGCGGGTGTTGGGGGGGGGGGGGGACTTCTGAATCTGTAAGCAGATGAAGGCACAAGATGGGCACACAGATTACTGTTCTGAAACTCCTCCTTCTTAGCATCTTGGGACACCTGCCATTGAAGTCCTATGTCTACTTTTACTTAAGGCTACTCTTTTAAGAGGAAGGGAAGGCCAATCGAGCATCCATCTCGTCCCTCTAAATTTCGATCAGTTGATCTCCATCCCAGTCCTGCTTCCTCCAGGAAGTCTTCTGTGAATGATTAGAGTCCCCTGTCCAAGCTTCCCAGCAACCAGTCCGGAATTTAGAGGGTGGGATTTGAACCTTGCAGCACACATTGCCCAGACACAACCTCAAGGGAGTTGACAGCCAGACAACAGAGACACACAGAGTACAGCCAACTGGAGTGGCTAATGTGTGTTTTGAAGACAATCAAGGAAGAGGTCCTGCCCTGGAGTGTGATCAAACTAACAGGGTTCACATCATTGAAGAAGACGGAGCCTCCCTCCTCCAGCAGTTATCAAACGCCAGTGTCTCCTCTGCTAGTGGTGGTTTCCATGCCCATCTCCCCCTCCTTCATGCTGAGATTTAGTCTAGATTGAGCTGGGGCCGGTCTCCTATATGCTGTCATAATTGCTGTGAATTCGCATGTGCCCTTGCCTTACTGTGTCTGGGAAACACAGCTTCCTTGATGACATACCCCATCTTTAGTACTCCAACCTCTACGAACCCCTCTATGGTCTTTGAATATGCCATTTAGATGACTAACACTTGTCAAACACCTACCACATGTCCAACTTGAACTTGGCATGTTATGTGTATATTATTGAAATCTCAAAACTGGAGTTATTACTGTAATTGAATCCACTAGGAAGTATAGAGAAAGGTTAACTCAAGCCCTAAGGGGTCCATACGTTTGTGTTGTACTCTGTATCTTAAATGTTCCCTAAAGGAAAATGTATATGTTAAAGGTTTGATCCTCAGCTTGGTGATCACACAAGGCAGTGGAAACTTTAAGGTCTGAAGTCAATGGCTCATTGAAAGCATCCTTACAGAGAGAACTGTGAGACTGACGCCTCTTCCTTTCTTTCTCTCTCTTTCACTTCCCCGCTACAAGATGAGCAGTTTCCTCTAAGACCCACCCTCACCTCCACCGTAATATGCTATCCCATCCATCACAGACCCAAAAGCATTGGGCCAACTGATCATTGACTAATGCTGTGGGATGTCTTTCTGTATGCTATGAATATGTGTTGCTCGGATTGGTCGATAAATAAAGCTGCAGTGGCCTATGGCAAGGCAGCTTAGCAGCAGGCGTGAAATCGAAGCAGATATATGGAGAGAAGAAAAGAGAGGAGAGATGCCAGCCGCCGGTGAAGGAGAAGCAAGATGCCAGCAGACTGGTAAAGCCTCACTCATGTGGCAAAACACAGATTAATAGAAATGGGTTAAGATGAAAGAGCTAGCTAGCAAGAAGCCTGCCATAGGCCATACAGTTTGTAAATAATATTAAGCCTCTGAATGATTATTTAATAAGCAGCTGTGGGATTACTGGGCTGGGCAGGACCAGAGAAACCTTCCAGCTACAGATTGACCTCTAAAGCGATTTGCCAAAACAACCTTTTTACTTTATACGTTGATTTAGCACAGTTATCTATCATTGTGCTGGAAAGCTGTTTTCTATGCTCAGCAAAAGCCACACAGCTAGGAGGCTGTGGAGCCAGGCTTCAAAGCTTAAGAATTTGCTCCTGATTCTTTGTCCGTTTGGGATCCAATCAGTAGAGATGCTCTCAATATGCAATGACAGACAGGAGTCATGGTAACTCACTGGCTCCCGTGTATCAGACCCTTCGCCTTGTCATCCCTCTCATGCCCTTTATGAGTACCACGACTGCTGTGTTCACAGCTACTTCTTGATGGTAAACTATTTCCCACGGATACTACCATTCGAGTTTCATGTGACTCCCTGAATTAAGCCAACAGAAGAACGCCAGTACCAATTGGTAGGCATCAGGATTTGTAGGAATGTGGCTGGAGCTGAGGCAGATAGGTCTAAAAGTCTGTAGATGGAGCATGGGAGAAGAGATGGGAAGAAATGACTTCATCCTAAAGCAGCAAGGCAGGCAGGGAACAAGTGCTTGCTGGGACAGATGAGGAGCCATACATTCAGCAAACAGAGTGAAGAGATTTACAAACACCATGTCTAATCTTCCAGACTTCCCCACACGGCAGTGTTTGCCTCATCCCTACATTCCATTTCTCTTGAGAGTCCCTCTCACTGGCAAATTGAAGTGCTCAGAGATTGATTCTGGGGTTTACGGTGACCTGGCTTAGAAACAAAAGAGGTGGTGGAGCAGAATCGACAAAGAAATTTTCAGTGACCTTTCAACAACTCAGAGTTCAAGGACAGCGAATGCTATCGTCATCTTACAGGAAGAGACAGGTGCTTACAAAGCATCAAGGGGGCAAGAATGGAGTCCACGCTCCAACACAAGTCTGTTCAGTTCTGCAATTCTGGATGGATCTTCCTGCTTGTGTTTGTTTTGGTGTCAGCCCCTAGGCACCATGTGTGGGTTGCAGCTGGCCTTGTGCATAGTGAATTTATTGTCCTAAATGATCATGCTGGTGGTTGAAATCCTGCCATCCACTCTGCCTGTCTTGTGCACATGAGGCTTGGTTTCCTGCTGTGGGCCTGCTCTCCTGCCCCTGCAGAGGTGACCTTCAAGCTTTAAGTGGAAACATGATCAAGATGGAAGTAGGGATGTTCCTTCGGATCCTGTCCCCCAGATGCAAATACCAGCTACCACTACATTCTCAATGGCTAAGGCCACAGCAACAGGATCTGGTGAGCATGTTCCATGCTAGCAAAGAACCCGGGCTCCGCTGGCCCCTTCACATATCAAATAAGTTAGGGTAAGCACCCAAAATGAAAACAGTCTTTGAAAATGAAATCTTTTTAGAGACAGATTAAAAACAAATTCACCTTCTGGTTTTGTCAAGCCCCACCCTTACCATCTTCAAATTAAAGCTATTTATACTTTTGCAATGTATGATTCACCTTCTTTCCAAATCCCAGTTATGAGCACCGAGGCAGGTTTGTGTAGGGAGGTGTCAAGGATGATAATTAGGAATGTAGGCCCAACCTTCAACAACTGGCTTTGGGCCCTAGTTCTCTTGACTGGATCTGTGACTTTACCCGCCTTAACTTTACATTCACTTTCTCTTCCCATGAGATGAAGACAATAAAGTACCTACCTTCTGGGACTGTTTGCAAGATACCTGGCCTGAGATTACAGAATTATTTCAGGGGTTTTTGTTATTATTGTCTCAGAGAGTGGTTGAAACCTTATTAAGACAGAAAAACATATACAAGGCCCAAGAAAGAAACATTATAGCCATGGTGTACGCACAAATTGGTCCTTGAAACTCAATCCCATTTTGGAGTATATAAAGAAATCAAGGGGTTGGGGATTTAGCTCAGTGGTAGAGTGCTTGCCTAGCAAGCACAAGGCCCTGGGTTCGATCCTCAGCTCCGGGGGGGGGGGGGGAAGAAAGAAATCAAGACAAGCCAGGCACAAAAGACATCAGCTCCTAGGATAAGCCACCAGTGAGCTTGGTAGCAAAACAACTGTTAGCTCAACACTAACTGACTTTAAGACTCTGTAAATGAAGCCTCTGTTTTCACAGGGGCGTGGCTACATGCTTCCTGGTGGTGCGGACTGATGTGTCTACCTTCAAAGTACGACAGAAGGCTGCCCCTTCTCCTCTAGGCTACTCCTCTGGTCCAGCCACTGTGGTCTCTCACCTGGAGTGTTTCTACCAGCATCAGCCTCTTAACGGGTCCCCTGGCCTCTACACTTGGCTCCTTGTGGATTCTTCTCCTCCTAGAGCCTGGGTAAGACCAACTCCTGGGGCTTCTATTAGTTCTTACTATTTTCCCTTTTTCTCTGACCTCTGCAAATAAGTGGATGCCAGGGTTTCTAGGGAACAGAATGGATTTTTCCCTCTTTTCCCATCTTCCCCAAACTCTTCTCTCTTCACTTTTACTTTTATTCACACCCCAATTAAAGGTCTGTTCCCTTGGTCCATCAAATAGGTGTGCTCACTTAGAGTTGTGAACATATTGGAGAAACATGATTCTGAGCGAGCCTTGTGAAAAGCTTAAAGTTTGTTAAAAGTAATCCTTAAACATTTTTATGCAATTTGTTTCCACCCACCCACCTATCTATCTATCTATCTATCTATCTATCTATCTATCTATCTATCTATCAATCTATCTATCTATCTATCATTTATCCATCCATCCATTCATACATCCATCTTCAACTGCTGTGTATTGACATTAAGGTGGGTGCTATAGCAACAGGCCTGGAGATGCTGCAGCCATAGAATGGAAAGTGGAGAGCGGAGTGTGTGTGTCTACAGTGACAATGGAATGGAGTGCACAAGGAAGTTTTGCTGTGAGTAGAGATCTTCAGCAGATCTGCTGGAAAATTCCACACTGCTAGGATATTTGACAGGAAGCCACAAATATCTGCATAGTACTTTCAAAGAAAAGAATTCCAGGCTAAGAATGTTTGGATGTTTAGTCATAAGAAAGTTTGCTAGAAGGTGACTTCTTACTTCCTCTTAGGAGGAGGCTCCAAATAAATTTTATCCATGACCTATCATTTCCCAGGTCAACTCTGGCACAATCCTTCCTGTTCAGTGTTTTACTGACAACTTTGCAAATGGAGTTTTACCAAGGGCATGTTTGTTATCGTGTGACAAAGTTCCCTTTATTGAAAAAGTTGGCACTGAGTGAGTCTCAATCAGATGTTAATCTGCTCATGAGTTTTACCCAGGCAGTCATTCACGACCCAAGGGCATTCCGTCAGATGCTCCACAGGAACTTCACCAAAGCTCTGTCACTCAGAAGGGAGCAGCTGCCTGCCTTCAGGCCCAGAGGGAGAGGCCACCACCCTGTGACACACAGTCCCTTTTGAATGAAGTCAATCTGAAGTGACTGACTTTGCCCTAAATATCCTGAGGTGTCTTTTGGGTGACTGGTGGTATTCTGAAATATCTCTCAGACTATGGATATCTTCTAACCTAGATTTCTAGTCACGGAAAAGAAAATGTTATGGAGGAACACATCGAGAATAAAGCAAAAAAAAATGGATGATCTTCATTATGGAACCAACAAGATGAACTTTCATTATAAAAATATTAATACAAAAGTTATAGCTTCAACATTATAGGTTATTTCTTAGAATTCTAGCAGTTTACATATTTGTTTCTACATGGTTAATGGAAAACATGTTTTAAAACTTTTTTATATTTACATTTTCAGACATGGTTTTAAACTTCTTAAATTTTAAAAAACAAATTATGGTCATACCCAATGCATTTTCTCTTGCAAAGAAAAGCTTAGTCTTCATATAGCTTTTTGTTTGTTTATTTCAGTGAAAGATAGATGGTACACAGATTAATTTTTTTAATAACTAATAGCATATAAAGGTATAAAGTGTATGTCACTCACAGTGTAAATCTGAGTTCTCCTTCCAAGTTACAATGAATGTGCTATCAGCAATGAAGCAGAGATTCAGACGATACCCTCACCCAATGGAGATTGCACTCTCTCTGCACCTAAAGCATGGTGTGCACACCCCTGTGTGGGGCACATGGAGGCATTGCAAAGCTCTATTGCCAGAACACAGAAGCACACATCTGTAATCTACAACACAGTTGAGTGGAGACCGTAAAGACTTGGAGAGAAGCGTGGAAAGCTCTAAGCACTTCCCTCCTTGCTTGTCTCAACAAGAAAGGAGAATCACTAAGTAACCCATAAAACCGCTCTACCAGACAGGAAAGAATGTTGGCTAAGCCCCAGAGGCACAATGCCAGGTCACACTGAAGTCCTCGCCATATCTGACCCCAGCTTTCCTTCATAGTTCCTGATCACAGGAGGCCTGTGTGAGGAGGAGGAGGGGCTGAAAGAGGGAAAGTCTTAATGTATATCCTTATCTCTTTCTCTGCCTGTGCCTATCAAGGCCTTTCTCATACATGCTCACATGTCTACAAGCACATATGCACACAGACATGTATGAGTATAAGGCTATTTCTTTTTATTCCGGTCCTGATGTTTTTACATATATACATCCATATGTGTACATGCATCAATACACACAGGTATATATAAAAATGTCACAGGGTTCATTGGTTTTATTATTAACATTTAGAAATATACTTAACACATTAGATATATTGAGCTGTTATACTCCAAATCTTTCAAATAATCTTCACTGGACATTAAATGTTTCAACTGAGGGCTAACTATAAGCCACCTGAGTTTAGCCAAACAGAGAACTTAAGTCCCTTTAAAGATTGAGATCTCAGTGTCATCTTAGGCCCCAACGAAGCCACCTGTAATGTGTAACTGACACTGCCAGGTGCCCTGCTGGTGGCTTGAATCAATTAATGATCGTCATTGAAGCTGCATGAAATTAATTATGTAACTCTGAGATGTTCAAGTCTAATTTGCAGAACTTCCAGCAGAAGGTAAGCAAGTGTGAATAATTACCCAACATTACACTCACGGCGTGCGGCCATCCAACAAAGTTCGACTCCTTTAGCTTGCCATTGTCAATGGTCAAAGCGACCTGAGGCTACCTGGTGTGTGGCTATGGAACAGGTGCTCAATATTAAAGAAACATGTCTGTTGTTAATACGAAAATCTGTATTAGGGTCCCTTTGGGGACTATGTGTATGGAGAGCAACACCCTAAATATATAAGCTAAGTGGCAATTTATGAAGATGAAATCATCCTGGCCAACTTCAAGTGAGTATGTGGTAAGTGATCGGGGGTCACCCACAGTACACACTGAGTATGAGAGGTGATTCTAGACTTGAAATGGAGATGGTACTTATAGAAACAGGGTGCATAAAATACTTGTGACCTGAAACTGACTCTCTTCTTGTATTCTTTAAGATGCTATTGTATAATACAACTGAGGCAAAACACTAAAGATACTCATGTAATTTAAATATCAAGACATTTGTGCTCCATTTGGAATACCGATAGAGGTAAGGAAATTAGTAAAGAATGTGGCAGTAGGATTTCAAAGGATGGAGATAGAAGGCAGTGAGATAAAGGATTAAAGGGAAATAATGGGGCATGAAGGGTTAAATAGAGCGAAGATGGAAACTCAGGGTAGAGGAGGGAATATAGGGAGGATAACTAACATTAAAGACCATCTGAAAAGTCATGTGGAAATGTAGTACTGTAGAAACTTCCTAAAACCTATATACACATACATTTGTAAAAAGAGTTTAAACAGAGTCACTTTGTAATGGGGAAAACAATGCTCCTACTTGATACCGCAGCTAACAAATAAAAATCCTATTACAGAAATGGGTTATCTCTTTTGGCATTGTTGGTCAAAGAGGTACCGTAATGCCCCAAACATGACTGTTTTCAGTGCCACTGGTTATGTCCCAGCACTTGATGGTAAGGCTCTGTTGCTGAAGACACTATATACTTGTCATACAATGTGGAGAAATAAAGGTAGTACTGACTTAGAAGTCCCATCCCTGTTGGCTCGCTTTCATAGTGCTGGAAGGTACTGTGTACACTATTGGAGGAAAAAAATAATCATTAATCTTACCCAACTATTTACCCTCCTAGCTACAGAGATGACTGGCCTGACAAGACACACTCCCCTGATGCAATAGTGGCATGAACATCATGGAAGTAACCAACCACCTTCTGCTTGGGTTTAAAGCCTGCTCCACAACTTGAAACCCATACCTAGCACTATTACCAGAGCATGAAAGTGTGGCTAGATAGCTCATAGCTCCTACAATAGAGACTACTGCTGTGAATATCACTCTGTATAAATAAACACTGATTGGCCAATAGACAGACAGGAAGTATAGGTGGGACTAACAGAGAGGAGAATTGAGGAAACAGGAAGGGAAGAGAGACACTGTAAGCTGCCACCATGACAAGCAGCATGTGAAGATGCTGGTAAGCCATGAGCCATGTGGCAAGGTATAGATTTATAGAAATGGGTTAATTTAAGATATAAGAACAGTTAGCAAGAAGCCTGCCACGGCCATACAGTTTGTAAATAATATAAGTATCTGTGTGTTTATTTTATAAGTGGGTTGTCAGACTGCCGGGGCTTGGCGGGACCCGGAGAGAAAACTCCAGCTACAGACTACTACTATCACTCAGCTAAATGGGTATAGTATTAAACCTACCCCTAATGGCATTGTTATAGATTAGTACATCTCTCAGCAGAGAAGCTTGTTTTTTGCAGTAGATGGTGATTAACAAAAAACACCACTATTGGTCAACATGTAGAGGTTAAGAGACTGGGAAACACTCAACCTTCAGTACCCATGTATCACACCCTCTGCTCTAAAGGGTTGGGGATCACTGTGGAAGAAAGGGCAGAAAGATTTTAAGAGTTGCTTACATGTTATTTATCACCACATTAATCCTCCTTAAGAAGCCACACCAAGGTCAGTGTTCATGATGATGAGTGTATCGTTCTTTATATGCCTGCCAGTCCATAGGTTGGTCAGGAAGTTGGGAACAGTAGACAGGGCATTAGCCCAAGGACAGGGCTATATTGTATCATTTCCATTATCTATTTTGTACCACACTTTATATGTTTTGTGTGTGTGTGTGTGTGTGTGTGTGTGTGTGTGTGTGTGTGTGTGTGTGTGTTTGTTCATTTTAAACAACAGGATCACCAACAAAGAAGGATAAATAGTAGGTACCCAAGCAGAACTAATAAGATCACTGCATGCACTAGACTTCAGGGCTTCCCCTAGACTGAGATAACAGCCCCAGGCTGGAGATTGAATTTAATCTGGGAATATTTTCACATGTTAGTTAATGACAGGATGTCCTAATCTGAGGCAGCATTGGGTACCCAGTGTGGTGTTTCTTATCCTTTCTATAATTATAACATAGTCATATAATTATTACCTTTCCCCTCTCTGATGATAAACACTTACACTTTGTATTGTGAAAAAAATTAATTGGGATGAATGTTTTCTTCATGTTCCTTCAATCCTGCAACTCTCCTTAGGTTCTGAGGGCCAAACTACTCTACACAGTGGTGGCCTTGCTTCATCCTTCCTCAGAAGTTTAGCTCCAGGGACAGTGAGCGCCTGGAGAACAGAGTGACAGCTGGCTCAGTGTTTGCGTTTCCGGTGTCTCTTACAGCCTTGTGTCCCTCCTCCTCCAGTTGATGCTGAAAAGTGTTTGCTCAAAGAATAGGAAGAAGGGATGAGTAGGAAAGAAAAGAAAGGGAGAAAAATGCAGGGAGAAAGGGAGGAAAGAAGAAAACAGTAAACTCTGTGGCCTCCAAATCTAGACAAACGGGGAGTAAAACCACCTGGGTTAGTTGTCTGTATACGCACACAGGACATATACAACACCTGGTAGACAGTCTATTGCCAGGACTGTCAGGTGGGGCCAGGCAGCTCGCATTTTGAATAACGGCTCTTTGATGAGCATGGCAGTTCTGGAGCCACTGCAGAGATAGGGGAATGGGACTCACTGGACGGCATTTGCCACCCACCCTCATCTGCCTTCTGGAGTCCTGATAGGAAGGCTGCTTCCTGCTCTATGTACATCCTGGCTTGAATCTCTTTGCTCTTGCACTCTGTTGAAGATTATCTTTCTTTACATGTGGTCCTCAGGTGTCTTATACCTGAACAATTATGAAAGCATACTTCCTTGAGCCTTTTTCCAGATATCATGAGCTGGGATTTTTAAGGTAGGTCTTCTTGATGATCAGCCTAGGTCCCCAGAATCTCAGGTGCATATTACTTTTTTAGGTAGTGTTAAATGTCTCTTAAGTCAATAAACGTTAGATATATTTGTTATCAACCATATGCTGATTTTGAAATATGTATATTAGGGGAATGGCCATCTCTAATGCGTATTGCCTTGTGTATCATTTTTTTTTGCCATGAGAAGTAGTTTTAATGATACAATGCATGTTATTAACTATTATTAATTATAATGAACGTTATTAACTGTGATGTCCAATAGACAATAGATCTCTTGAATCTGCCTCTGTCACCTAACATTTTGTGTCATTTGAATAACAAAGCGCCAGGTCCCCACTTCTACCTTCAAGTATCTGGGAACCATTGCTCTATTCTATGCTTCTATGAACTTGGATCTTCATTGTATTTAATATCTTTATTTATTAGTGAATATACAATACATGCATACAATAAAATATGATTATAGAGAGTCTCATTTCCCCTTCCAATTCCTCCTTTATCTCTTTCCAACTCATGTTTTTTAAACAATAACTAAGTTCCGTTAGTGCTGCATATATGTTTGTGGATGTAAGGCCATTCACTGATGCATGGATATTGCCTGGCTTAATTATGTGCATGCAAATATACATCCCTAAATACAAACTACTCAGTCTATATAATATTACCTGTATGTATATTTTCAAAGATGACTGTATTTTGATATTAGTTGGGTAACTTGTAGGTTTCTACAGGGCTTATTCACATTTCCTTAGTTTTGCCCAACCCACTCTCTACCTCCCGTCCCAATCCTCACCTAATCCTTTAGATAAGTGAGTTATCCTGATACTGTCTTTTGTACCTGACTTTCATTTAACATAGTGTCTTCTAGGCTCACCCATGCTGTAAGTTACAGGATATTTTTTTCTTTTCTTGAGGCCAAATAGAATTCCACTTAGTACATTCACCACATTTTCTCATCCATTCACTCATGGATGGACACCTAAGTTTGGATGAAGGGAAGCATCGTTACTTCCCTAAGCCCAGATTTATGGTTTCTAATGCAGTATGCACTAACAAACCAGTGAAATGTAGAATGAAAATATTAGACTTTTAATACCATTGTTTTTTATACATTTCTTTGGTTTCATCCAAGCCCCCTTGGTCTGAGCAGCTACCTTCTGCCTATGGAAATACAATGGCCTCTTGACTGGTCTTGCTTCTGCATCCTTAGTACTCATTTCCTCTCAGCTCAAGAATGACATGACCCAGTTCTCAGAAAGATCATATCAGCCTTTCTTGAAGTCTTGTAATGATTTCCCACTGAATAAATCAACTCTGTCCTTAAGGTCCAATCCAGCTGACACACCCTACCTCTGAGTTTCCTCTCCCATGCCTTCTCTCACTTTGCAGCTAACTCCACCCCAGCAACAGAGATTTCTCATGATCTGAAAACATCCTGGGATCATCCTGGCCTCTGGAACTTTGCTTTCACAGCTCCCTCTGACCTAGGCATCTAAATGCTGGACACCAGAGCATCTGATTTCTCCTTACCTATTCAATTCTTATTTCAATATTTTCTCACTGTGTCTCTGTTCCCTGCTACCTCCTTCATACAGTTCCTGAAACATGATAAGAGCTCAACATATTCAACATGAATTTGTTGAAGTGTTGGTCAAATGGTAATTCATATAAAGTATGTGATATTGAATTTGTGTGTATCATATTTGAGAATATATGGACATATATTGAAGTAGATTCTAATTTTTTCATTTTCTGGATCTTCCCTATGCTTTAAAAAGATACTTGGACGTGGAAAAAGACAATTATAGAATTTTCAAGTACATAGCATTTTTGTTGTACTATTCATTATTGAGAACAGTAGAATCACAATTCAGAGCCACTTGGATTTGACAATGATTTTGAGGCCATTGTTAATGATCTTCTATGTCCAGCAGATGGCGCACGCTCACAACAAGTAACTCAACAGCAGGCACAACTCTCAGCATGTCAATTATCGGGGTATTTCCAGGGTCCTGAAACTTCTGTTCCAGGTACAGCTATACGGCCTTATTTGTGGTTTTGACTAGCCACAGTCATGCACAGTACGAAAATGTCAAACAAAACCTTCAGGACTCAACAGTACCTGCAGTTTGTAAATTTCCAGTTCTCCGTGACAGAATGGTATGTTGCATAATCCTACTCCATCCTTCCCTGGATGTGTGTTATCCTGCTGTTTAGTATATCCACACTGGATATGCTGCCCACCTTCTACTCACACTGATAAATCTCCAATTAGCTGACTGACTGCCTGAGTTTATGGACGTGCTCGAGTTCAACTAACCCTGATGTATGTAGCAGCCTAATGTTAGGATTTGATACTTGATATTCATCCCATCTCACATCGTTACTAGAATGAGGATGAGAAAGTACAATGACATATTGAGACAGAGAGAGGAGAGAGAGAGAGGAGAGCACACTCTACGCACAGAAATTGCTGAACAGGAGCATCATTCAAGGCTTAGAGGTTCCTCCGTCTCATTTTCCCTTTCCTTTATTTTTCTTCCCCAACCCCTTTCCTCTCTCTCTCTCTCTCTCTCTCTCTCTCTCTCTCTCTCTCTCTCTCTCTCTCTCTCTCTCTCTCTCTCTCTCACATTTGTCCTTACCTTCTTACCTTATTATGAGGAATTTTCTAGCACTTCTCAATTTTCCTTGGGATCAAGCTTAAACTATATATTCTATGTCAGTTTGTCTGCAGTGTGACCTGGGATTCTGACTCCTTTCTGACACCTTGTTTTTATTTTTAATTAACTGCAGATATATGTGTCTGTATGGGGATGTGTAAACAGGAATTCAGGGACTGAGGAGGCCAGAAGGGAGTGCTGGATCCCCTGGAGCTGGAGTTATAGTCGTTTGTATGCTTCCTGACGAGGTAGCTCAAAATCAAACTCAGGTTTTCTGTAAGAGCAGAAAGAGTTCTGATTTCCAAACACCAGTGAGATAAAGGACGCCCTTGGAACAAAAAGAAGTGAGAGTAGCCTGCTTTGATCTGACCCAGGAGCTGAGCTGCTTGCTTACTTACATTTTTGATGGCTTAGGGTGAAGGAAAGCTAAGAGTGTGGAACAGATCTTATGTGGACCGAGAACATGAGATATTTGTTCTCTGATCCTTCACAGAGCTTCAGTGTAAGCTGTTGGCCACTTGCTAAAACCCTTGGAAGGACGTGCTTTGCTTAGTGATGGATCTGAACGAATGACTCAGGCCTGCTCGGTGGTGGGTGCACGTGGGAGAACAGACGGCTGCTTTCCAGGTCTGGAAGAGGCCTGTGATCTGCAGAGGCTGCAGCAGTGAGTTAACGTGTCCAGCGGAGCAGGAGCCAGCTCAATGCTTCAGAAAACGGAAGTCACACCTTCAGCCCTTTCAACCCTTCAGACCTTCCAACCTAAGTTGAAATCCTTCAACCCACTTGATCGTTAACAAAGGAGGCCTGCTGGCCTCAGGCTATTCGATTTTTATCTACCTCTTAGTGATGCCCATACCGGGAGAGGGAGAACTCTCGAAGCCCAAGCCTCTGCTGTGTCCTCCGCGCCATGATTCAGGTGTCGGTCTTTCTCAGAGTCTAGGAATCACACGTATAGTCGGCGCCGCCTTCCAGACCTGACTGGTGGATGTATCACAGCTCTGGTCTTGCCAGCTTTGTGCCACTAACACATTTCCATGGCAGCCCTTACTACTACTCAGTGCTCTATCAGAAGGAATCACGCATCATCTGAGATTCCGCCCCCACTGCCCCGTGTTAGAAAGCTCTTGTGCATTTGGGTCCTCCGCCTCATACACACACACACACACACACACGCACACGCACACGCACACACACACACCTCCACCATCTGATCATGATCCTCTGGAGAGCAGTCATCAGCCATGTTCCAGCCACAGGCCACAATCTCCCGAAACAGGTCCGATTGCACAGAGGCAGCCGCCCTGTAATTTTTACTCTCACAGGTGTAACCATGGTAATGAGATCAGCCGAAAAACCTCTTCTTAATGTAGGCAACACTCAAGTGCACACAGCAGTTTGGGGTGCTGGAGTAATTTTAGAATCTGAGCTTTGTTTCACGGAACAAAGAATGCTGTAAAAGGCTTGCCTTGGACCTTCCCTAGCTCCAGCTCTTTCCAGGACAGTGAAGTCCAGGTGTCGGTGAGGTTTATGGTCATTGGTTTCTCAGTCTGCTCTGCCTGGAGTATCCATCTACCTGCCACATCTGCTGTGACACGGGTGTGCCATTAGGAAGCCATTCTGTGGTGGCACTTCCCAGGAGTATCCATAGGATGGAAAAGGACCTGAACGCAAGAAAACACAGCTGTTGTAATTAGTCTAGATTTAAACGAGGCATGTCGTTAGTGATGATAATCTGCAATCCAAGCCCTGCACAGTAGATGCCATTATCAGCCCCTGCTGGAGGAGGTTGTAACCTATCAAAGACCCCCCCATGACACATAATCAGTGTCATCAGTGCATGACCTAAGTGCTCTGGCTGAAGGTCTGTGCCCTTGACCATCACCTCAATGACAAGTCCTAGCACCACCTATGCACAGTACAGGCAAAGTTATGAGGAAGAAGGATCATGGAGATGGCGATGGGGAGGAGCACCTTAAGATTTTTACTGTGGGCCTAGAGCAGTAGTTCTTAACCTGTGGGTCAAGACTCCTTTGGAAGTCGTATACCAGATATCCTGCCAAATGAGATATTTATATTACGATTCATAACAGTAGCAAAATTAAAGTTATGAAGTAGCAACGAAATAATTTTATGGTTGGCGGTCACCACAACATGAGGTACCATATTAAAGGGTCACAGATTAGGAAGGTTAAGAATCAGTGGCCTAGAGAGATGACTCAGTGGTTATGATCACTTGCTGCTCTTCCAGAGAACCTGAGTTCAGTTCCCAGCACCCACATCAAATAGTCCCTGGCAGGGACTTGATTTTGGACTGCTCAGCCTTTAGGACCACAGCAAACAAATCCTGTTCATCAGGTTCCCAGTTTCTGGGATTTTGTTAGAGCAGTTCAAACAGATTGAGACATCTGTGCCATATGAAATACTACATTGGCCCCATTTTCATGCAAGTATCTCCTGCTTGGTTGGAAGCTATAGTCAAAGTGTAAGCTGTTTCCACAGTCCAGGATGAACCCAACCATGAAGATACTTAGCTGGAGCTGGCTGATTAAATGAATTAAGGGCCACTTGACCAAAGAGTAGCATGCCATGTTGCATGGAAAATGGCCACAGGAATTGCATGGCCTGCTTTGTTCTTCTCACAGTGGCCCTGGCTTTGGCCTTGGGACTTTCTCTGGCCTGTACAACAATAGTGTGAGGCAGAGGGAGGGGTTTGGACCTGCCTCCACTGAATGTACCAGGCTCTGCTGACTCCCCATGAGAGGCCTTACCTTCTTGTAGGAGTCAATGGGTGGGTTCCAGGGGTGGCTGGAGGGGTGGGAGGAGGAAAGGAGGAAAGGATAGTTGAGCTTTGGCAGTGTTTACCCGTTGAGGCTTTCACTCTTGCTTCACTGGGAACTGTCAGCTCTGCATGGAGTCAGAGGAGCACATCTGTGAACTCCTAAGTTAAATGGCAAGGCGGAGTCCTGAAAAGAGGATTGTGTAGGCAGAGTTTTCCTGCCCTGACTGCCTGCTCCCCAAATAACTGGCAGCCACTTCCCAAATAACTAGCTCAGATTCTTAGTATAAATTTTAAATGCTTAGCCAATAGCTCAGGCTTGTTACTAACTAGCTCTTACAACTTAACCCGTTTCTCTTAATTTATGTGCTGCCCTGAGACTGGTGGCTTTTACCTCTATCCAATTTTGTGTGTCCGCCTTGTTCTCTATCTGGCTGGTAACTCTTTTGATTCTGCCCTTCTTCATCCCAGCATTCTCAGTTTGGCTTTCCCGCCTAACTTTATCCTCTTCAGCTATTGTTTATTAAACCAACCATAGCAACGTATATTCACACAGTGTACAGAAGGATTATTCTACAGCAGGATTGCCTGTTGACAAAGGGGCATTTATACCCAGTGTGGGCTTCTGAGTGGTACAGATCCTAGGAGCAAACCACTGACCACTGTGACATGGAGGGACTGCCTTGTATTGAGTTTCTTTGTTTTGGAGGAGTGCATTATACAGCAATAACTAAATGGATAGTCTTGGGGTGCTAATTTTCAGAGAACTGGAAAACATCCAAGTGATGATAAACACTTGATAAACACTAAACATTTTTGCTGTTGGTAAAATCCAAACAGCAACAATGTAGACATGCTAGCAAAATGGTCCTGAAGTCAAGCCGAAACTCTGTTGTTACTAGGTGTGTGAGTTTAAGCAAGTGACATTGCTTCTCGGGCCATAGGAAAACCTACCTTTGGGGGTTGTCAAGAGAATTCAGTGAAGTTGTGTTTCCAAAGCAGCTAATGTAGGTCATAATTGCAGACATGGTTGGTGTTTACTATTTAACTTCTGTGTCTCAAGAATGTAGGCAAGATATGTCCATATATACTTCTTCTATGTTCCTTCCACTAACTATAGGCAATTGCTTACCACTTAATTGTATTACCACACTGACCAGGCCATGTAGTACCAAATTCCTCCAAATGAAGTCCTAATCAGTGGTTCTCAACCTTCCTAGTACTGCGACCCTTTAATACAGTTCCTCATGTTGTGGTGACCCCCTAGCCATAAAATGATTTCAGTTGCTACTTCATAACTGTAATTTTGTCACAGTAATGCAAATATCTGATATGCAGGATATCATATCCTGTGAAAGTGTTGTTGACCCCTCCCCCCCAGTGGGGTTGCAACCCACGGGTTGAGAACCACTATCCTAGACTGATTTTCTGGGAGATGATTACTTATGCATGTGCATGACTTCCTCACTTCACTCTCCTGTCCCTGGTCACCATGGTCTTTTCCCATGCTTTTTCTTCTTCATTCAGCATACAGTTCTCTGAGACTGTAATATGTACACACTTGTTTACTTCTTCAATCTCAGCATCCTTGTGTGAATATAAGGTCCACAAGGGAAGCCTATTAATTTATCTTGTCATTACCTAGGCTAGAACTAAGCACAGAGAAGGATTTCAGTATGAATGATATGATATAGATACTGGTAAGGGGTGGCTTGTGTCCTATACCAAAAAGAACCAGAAGTTCTCCAGGAATGGGGAGTGTCATCTCTAAGGACATCAATCAATATTGTATAATGGATGAGTCAGGACTGGAAAATAAACCCTAGTACCACTGAAAATGAGCAATTACTAACTTAGGGATTTTCCAGAACATTAAGGAAATTCAGCAGTTAAGTTTCATTGGGGGATATATTTTACAGAGTAATTATAAAGATAATTAAATAGATATAACTCGGTCTTCTTTATTTGACTTTCTTAAGTACTTTGGCTTGGTGTAACCTAGTTTTGTTAGCTCAAGCCATTCTGGAGAGAACAAATCATAGACATTATAGCATTTGCCAACTCTTCCTTCCTCTTGGAAGAAAAGATATCATCTTCAACACCATCCATGACCAGTTCTGGGCTTTGTCGATAGTAGAATCTCATCAAATGTTAATTTGAGTAAACAGACAGAGTGATGAGCCCTCCTTACCACCTTCAGAGAGACCACTGATGTCCTCAGTAATGACTCATACTTTTGACTGGGTGACCCTGAACATGTCAGCTGCAGGCTGCCACTATCTTGAAGTCCTGTGTTCTCACCTGATTTTTTTTTTTGCTTTGTTCTTCCTAGTGAAGTTTTCTTTCTGTTCAGTTTGTGTGCCTGCCAGGGATTTTGATCAAAATATTTCATACTATTTCCCAGGATAGCATCCTTTTATTCTTTTCATGACTGTTTGGTCTCTCATGGATAGAACACTGGGAGCACACATTTGTTAGCATTTACAGCAGATGGCAGAAAGCTGAAGACTCTTCGGGAGTAGCATAAAAAGATGTAGACATAGGAAGGGAGCATGATGCATGGGGAAGGAAGATGCCCTTTCATCATGGGGTCTGGCTTGCCTGTGGTACCCAGAGAGTCAGGGAACTGACACCACTGATCAAGTCAAAATGACTTACCAAGATAGCCATGTCTTACTATAGACTTTTTAATAACAGATGTCAGAGATTGTAAATGAACAATGCTTTCTTAGGGACAAAATAATCTATGACCTCGGATTCTTTAGCCTTCTCCTCTCAGTCCTGAGCCTGAATTGTGACCCTCATAAATCCACCTTGTAACTTTGTTTAAAAACTCTTGAAACATTTAAACTTGTGACTATATTTTGAGGGATGCTAAAAAAGTGTGTGTGTGTGTGTGTGTGTGTGTGTGTGTGTGTGTGTGTGTGTGTGTATAGTGGAATTTCATAGCAACACTCAGAGAGCCATATAGTAACTATTGTTAAAAAAAAAAGTCAGTTAATTGCAACTGTCCCTGGAAGAGCCCACAGCTATGCTTGAGCATGGCATGTTTCCTCTTCTATTAACCCCTGTGCTCAAGATCTATGTCAAAAATGTCTCTTAATAAACCCCCAACTCAGTTTCACATTGGTTGGTCTTACAATGTTTTCTGTATTCAAGACACAAGTTCTGATTTTGTCTTTATGGAGATCTCTGAAAAAAAAACTTCTTCACGGAGGTGAGTTACCTTGATAGATAAAGGGTCTTGCAGACAAGGCTGATGACCCAAGTTCAAACCCCAGGACCTATGTTGTGGAAGGTGAGAACTGACTCGTTCAAGTTGTCCTCTGACCTCCACATGTGTGCTACACACACACACACACACACACACACACACACACACACACACACACACAATAACAAACAAACAAATAAACAGACAAATAAATAAATACATGTTAAAATTATAATAAAAAGAACTCCCTGGGCTACAGTAGGAGTGGACTGTATGTAGGTTTGCATCATGGATGACACTACATGCAGAATGATTCTACACATTAGGAAGTAGATTTCTGTCCCCAGCTTTGAAATCCAGAGAACCTCAGTGACTAGTCTGCCCAACAGAGAAGAGTGTGATTGCTCAGTTAGCTTCCAGACATGGAGTTGACAGATTAGCAGCATCTGCTTCCTGAGACTTGGAGCACTCTCTCTTGGAGGTAAGAAATCTAACTACCTTGATGGAGGAATGTGAGAGAACCTCTAATATTGCATAGTGATGGGAAGATGGGCTACTGAGCCCAGCCTTGCTCCACCCCCAAGTAGGAGAAGGAAGTGAACAGGAACCCAGCCAAGCACCACAGCTGCCAGCTGAACGCTGCCCTGTGAGTACAATGTACTTCACCAGGGACAGACTTGGTCAGGCACACCCTGCCAAGATGCCTGACCACACATTCATGTAATATCTCAGAGCAGCAGCTGTTTCAGATACCAAGTATTGTAGGAGTTTGTTATGCAATACTGCAGAAGCGAGGCAGCATGGATAACAAAATACGATCAAATGCTTCTCAAAACAGCAGCAAGAAGAAAAGAAAAATAATTTCAAACACATCTTAAGTGATAAATAACAACTAACAGGATCCTTGTCAAGAAATGGGTAACTAGGATCCATTGTGGCTCTCCAGCAGTTGTTTCTTACCATATCCTTGTCTGTATTCATAAGTGTTACTCTTAGTAGAGACCCTCGTCCCATCAATGAGAGCACCACTGTTTACAAATGAGCAGATCAGTGCATGAGTCAAGCGACAAGCTCTATGAAATTCCTACAGTCTTATTTCCTCATTAAATGGTTTAAGGGTTCAAAAACTATAAAATAAAAAATTAAGAACATGTATATATATTATTAAACATCGAATGTGTTTCTGAGCTGCCCTGGCTCACTCTACTGGGTATAAAATATTTGGGGTTATAGGAATAAACAGTATCAATGTCTCTGATTGGTTGTATTTTACATCTGTGTGGACTTGTTTTTTTCTAATTTTATACCACATACAATATTCAGTACCCGTAAAAACCCTCCCCCAGTGTGAGGGCTGGCTGTTTTAGATTTTATATGGTTATCAATTATAGTAGTTTGAATGGGAAATGTCTCCCATAAGCTTACATATTTATTTGAACACTTGGTTCCTGGTTGTTGTTGGTGTTTAAAAAAGTTAAGAACCTTTAGGAGGTAGAGACTTGCTGGAGAAAGTACTTCAATGGAGGTGGGCTTTGAGAATACAAAGTTTTGCTTCACTTCCAGTTCCCTCTCTGCTTCCTGTGTTTGGATGATGATGTGAGTGCCCAGCTTCTTGATCTGGCCACCTGCTACCATGTGTACCTCATCACTCCCTCTCTGAGATTACAAGCTCCAACAAACTCTTCCTTCTCTAGGTTACCTTGATAATGGGTAGAAATTTATCACATCAACAAAATGTAGCTGATAAACCAAGCATAAATCAATTACAGTAGGCTGAACTGTGTACCTTATCTCCAAATGTCCAGAATTTGTGATGTTCATTTATGTAGTTAAAGGCTCTGTTCAGAATGCCTGAAGGATGCAGACATGAGATCATTTTGAATCATTTGGATAGGGCCAATCAAATCACAGGGATCTTGAGAAGAGAAAGGCAGTGGGGTCAAAATGAGAGGATGCTGTGAGACAGGATTGAGAGTTGAAAGCATCGTGCTCTAGTTACAAGCTTGGATAAGGGATATTGACCCTGTATCAGATCCCACACAGAAAGACTTCATATTTAGGAGAGTACTGCTTACTTAAAGTGTTAAATTTTACAGCAAACCTCTCAACTACATCAGTTATAGAATCCATAATCATTTGTGGAGGTGGAAGCTATTATACACCAATGTCACTGTCATCAAATAAAATGTAGGTGCCTATAGAGACACAGTGTGGCCTAAGGAGCTTCGCAAAGAACCTTTAATTGGTACCCTGCCATTCGGCTCAGAAAGAAAGTAGGCACTGTGAAGCTGCTGGGAACTCAGGAACCATGACATGTTTAACTCAGTTTGCCCTCCCTGCTAAAACTGTTTACAAACTTCCCGAGGCTGTGCTCTTCCCATGCTATGGATAATCTAGGCCTAGCAGGGATGCCTTTAGCTCCCAGACAGCCTGATGGCATTCCCTACAGTCCCAATGAACCTGGCCTTAGCCTTGGAACTCAATGTAGCAAGCCCAGGGAGGCAGAGCATGATGCAGCTGCCTGTCCGTCAGTCGGTGAAAACTTAGGATGTGGACCAGTCCATGCCTCACTGTTTTGTTTTTTTTTTTTTAAATCTTTTCTGTAATAAACCTTGGGGATCACTGCAGTGAGAGCTAAGATAGCAAGTGCCGTGCCTGTGGGGTGTACTCCCTGCTCTGCAGACCCTTCAAAAGCAGCCAAGTGTGGCCACTCTGTCATTTCGTGCCAGAGCAGAGAGCACTAACATCTCCCCAAAACCTATAACCAGAAACATATCATTTAGAATAAAAATATAAAATTCTCCTCAGCTTTGTCATCTGACCATTTATCTTCTCTTTTGGCTTCACTTCACTAACCATGGGATAATCAAACCCAGTCTTTTTCTCATTAAAATAAAAATCATCTGATGACTTTTTGAGCCCACTCACCACACTTGTGAACCTCAGGCCTTGACTACTAGGTTAGGGCTTAGCTTGTGCTTGAATTATTTTGAATGTGACTCAGGTTAGTTCATCATGCTCTCAGTCATTCATTGATTCATTTCCTTGTTTGTTCATTCATTTTGGGCATGTTTAAGTGTGGTTTACTGTGAGATGGATGCTATGCAAAGATTCTTAAGCTAGTCACTGCCTGCAAAGAGACTTAAAGAATAGTAGGGAGAGGATAGTGATCCTTTATCCAGATGAGAGATTCTGAGGTTTCTTTCTTTCTTTTTTTTTTTTTTTTTTTGTTTTTTCAAGACAGGGTTTCTCTGTGTTGCTTTGGCCCCTTTCCTGGAACTCACCCTGTAGCCCAGTCTGGCCTGAACTCACAGAGATCCACTTGTCTCTGCCTTCTGAATGCTGAGACTAAAGGTGTGTGCCACCACTGCCCGACTAAACACTTATTTTTTTCTTTTATTTAACTTTATTTTATGTGCATTGGTGTGAAGATATCAGATCCCCTGTAACTGGGGTTACAGACAGTCGTAAGCTGCCATGTGGATGCTGGGAACTGAACCTGGGTCCTTTGGAAGAACAGCCAGTGCTCTTAACCACTGAGCCATCTCTCCAGCCACTCTGAGGTTTCTTCACAAGTATGTCTTGTATGTAAAGACTTCTTTAAAATAGGGAAAGATTTGGTTGTGAGGCAGACAACTGCTTCATACCTGCTCTGGGCTGTGGACAGCTCCTTTCTGCTTGGCCCCTTCTTCCTGGGCCTCGAGGATCAGTTCATTGAACAATTATAAAAGTGCCTCTGAGTTAGAGCACAGAGCTCAGGTGTCTGTCTCCAAGTCTCACCCTGTGATCCTGATGTCCCCAGTGGAATGAGAATTACTCTAGGTACCACCCTTTCTTATACAATGTCTACTACTGTAGTCCTGGCTTCCAGGTTGGATGTGGGGGATATGGAAACAGATGGGTGGGAGAGAGACTAAGAGGAGGAAAGAAGGGAAGATGAGAGAGTAATGGAGGAAGGGAGGGTAGGAAGGAGGGAGGGAGAGAGGGAGAGAGAGAGAGATCTCAAGGAAAAGACTGAGAAGGAACTGTATATGAGAAAGAGCAAGAAACTTCTCATGAAATAGTTTGTCACACTTACCTTCCTTTCTTTTTTGAGAGGTCTCTATACGTAGCCCTGGCTGTCCTGGAGCTCTCTATATGGATCAGGATGGCCTGGAACTCACAGAGATCTGCCTACTTCTGCCTCCTGAATACTGAGATTAAAGGCCACCATGCCTGGCTTTCACACTTACCTTTCAATACCTCCTACCCCACAAACCTTTATAGTATTCTGAACACCATTTACTCATCATTTATAAGTACTGTTAGATGAAACAGAGTAATCTTGGTGAACAGTCCTTCACAGAATACTGGTGCTACGTCATGAATGAAGAGGTTGGGCAGGCATCAACATGCCTCAGTAAGAACATCACAGAGGTAAGAGTTGCTTCATGCCTTAAGGAAGCAGAAGTGGGTTTCTGTATTTAAGGGGTGTGTCCTGGGGAAATAAAGATGCTAAGAAACACCCCTTTCTCCCAGGGGCTCATGGGTTTGTGTTAAGAGGGACAAGCAATTGGGCCACTGTGTTGCAGTGTGAAAAGTGCCAAGTGCTGGGGGGTCCTGAGGGGCGTGCAGGGCATTTGAGATGCCTAAAATGAGAAATGAAGCTCAACTGGTCAGAATCCAGGCAAACAGTGCAAGTGGTACAAGCTGTGCCAAGGGCAGGAAGAGGTAAAACACATTCTAGATCCTGCCAGCAGAGCTGAAGGCAGAAAACCTGCCTGCAGAAGGTGAAATCAGATTGCAAAGCAAACACAAGGCCAGAGGCTTTGCTGCTTCCTGTGAACTCTCTTGCTGGAAATCTCTAATATCTCAGCCCAGCCACCTTAATTTAGAGGCAGCTAATCCTCTTTCCACTTCCCAGCTGCTCTCTTTTTCCCTCTTTCGTTCCTTCCTCCCTTGCTTCCTTTGCTATATTTTATCCAATTTGCCCCAGAAAAATTCATTTTAACCAGTGGCCTCTGCAGAAGCCAGGATAATGGGTCACGCAGTTAGAATTTAGATAGTTCTGAACTCTGTTGTATTTAAGTATTCCATTTTTTAAAATAATATATTAGTTATGTCTCTAAAATACATTCTACTTTAGCCAACATCTCCATTTATGAAAACAGAAATAGAATTTAGACACTCTGTTTCTACTTCATCATTTCCTAACTATAGCAGGATGGTTCCTCTCTTGGACCCACAGTGTCTCCGTACATGACATAGAGTAGGGACTGGTTAAGTTTGTTCAAAACACTGCTGAGACCTGAATGATCTGCCTTTCTTAGACCCGCAGGAAGGCTTAGTCCTCCGTGATGGGAAAGGGATGGCTGAGGTCTGTTTTCAGAGTCTCAGCAGGTAGAAGTTGGTATAGGAAAGGAAGCCTATTACCATCTCCCTCCAAATGGTTCCTCCTGAGTCCTCTGCGTGTTTGGTGCTCTATTTCCACATGAAAACAACACAAGGCCTTTAGAGGTGGTTTCTTCCCATCTTTCAGCTTCATACCTGCACAGTTTAGTCAGGGCTCTTTAATTTTAGCCATTTGCCCATTGCTCTGCATGTATCATGTACTTGTTGACTCTGAACACGGTGTCACACTTAGTCAACTGAACACTCAATTAAGGTATGCATCCACACCCTGATTTGGCCCACATGGAAAGAGAATTTCTTCAGGAGCTGAGCTCACAGGACTGTAAGGGAGAAAGAAGACATCAAATCGAATGGGAGCAATTCCCCATCTTTACTATGTCTACTCCCCAGCATGTCCTCTTTAGAAGACACCAGAAGCCGTGGCCGTCTCCTTAGTAGACTTCCTCATCCAGGTGCTGATGGCTCAGGAGCAGACGGAGCAATTTCTGGTCATACTCCATCATCTTCTACCTGCTGGACCTTGGTGTCTATAATGCCACTGTATGTGCTGGTGTTCTGAGTGCTTCATCTCCATTCTCTTCACCAACTCTTCAGCACACAAGGTCTGGCCAGTGAGATCCTCTTTGTCCATGGACTTCCCCCTCCTTCTGCTCATTCTGTGTTCTCTACTTCTTATTGTTTCTGTAGCCAAAGCTGTAGAAAAGAGACTGGTGTGTCCCTTTGATGCTTCTGGGTCAATCTCTCATCCTTAACATATCTTTCATGATGGTGGCCATGTCAGAGGAGCAGCAGGTGGCAATCAACTTCAGGGTGTCAGCACACCTGGAGGAAAATCCTTGATGGGTGACTCTCAGATAGGCATGGCCCTGAGACCACAGACTCCAGAATGTCTTTTGCTCCTGCTGTGCCTTTACATGTTTGCTGCTGCCATCTTTCTCTGGTGTCTGGCATGGTGTGAATGGGTGTGGGGAGATCCCCATTGCCTGTAATGTAGTGTGTTTATCTCATGGAAACATCCCATTCTACTGGGCATTTTTACCTGTGGATTATTATGAAGATGATTTGTTCCTAATCTGTACTGTCTAACTGATAATAATAATAATAATGTTAGTTTAAATAGAGATTTGATGACAAAAAATAAAAAGAGGAAGTGTCACATAGTTAGAAAATATGAGTTTCTATTGAGGAGCCACACAGACTGTGGCCTAGGTTCATGATTAACGAAAACAACTGAGTCCCAGTAGCCCAACTAGCTTAAATTCTTTTAACCTTAATGTTGGGAGATGTGTTCACAGGTTTTAGGGTGCAACATAGCTGAAAAAAAGCTTTGAAAATAAAGTTAGACTAAAATATTTTTGTCAAATAGCTTTGAGGTGAAAAACTCAAGAAGACAATCTAAAGTTTTAGAAAGGCACATGGTTGAATGAGGAACTATTTAAGGTCACAGAACAAGAACAAAACAGCCCAATTATTACTAGCTGATATACTTTTCTTACTAGGATTGGTTGATGACCAAAGGTGATGATTAAATCCTTATATCCATTTCTGCCCTCAATCTTCTGATATTAAAAAAAAAAAAACTGTTGATGAGTGGGTATGCACCCTAAGGGTTTAAAGTAGAGCTGACTGATTCTTTTTTATATATAAAAGTTTAAATTTGTGATTCCTTTAAGATTCCATAAAAGATTAACTTTCAAAATAATAAAGTAATTGGCCCTTTCTCTGTAACTGCAAAACTCAGCCTGCTACTAAAAGATCTGACTGAGAAAAATATCTTGCTTGCCTACACGGTTAATGTATAATAAGTTGCTTGGGTATGAACGTACGTGAGTTCTTGGGATAATGTGTTTTTTCACCTGTAATATGTAAAATGTTTACTCATGTAAAGGGATATGGAAAACATGCTGTTTTTACTTGTATTCATTGTAATCATTCATTTGAGAAACAGAATACAACCACACTGTAATTTTTATATTGCCTGAAAGATCTTGTTGGGGTATATAAGCTGTAGAAAAAAGCATACAGTAGAAGAATAGAGAATAAAGAAGGAAACTATCAAGACAGAGTGTACATGTCTTTTTCCCTTAACCTCCTCAGATAAAAAAAAGCCGCTGGAAGCTACTCCACCCCAGACAGCAATACCTGGCACCTGGTAACAGGGACATTGAAGGGCCCTTTGAGCCCCACACTGCTGGGGGCTGGCCCCCCAGGCAGTGGTACTTTCACCTCAGAAGAAGCAGTTACTGCATCCTACTTCATGAAGCTGAGAAGCTGAATGAAGGCTATGAGGTCATTCATGCATTCTGTTCCATTGGAGACCTTGATGTTGAGCAAGTCACTTTAGGTAGTCACCTTCCTGTTGTAGTGTTATGTATCGCCTACCCCCACCCCCCACCCCTTGTCTTACTTGGGCTTGCACAGGGGCCATTTCTCCTCCACAGCTCTGCTACTGGACTCACAGTGTTCTCTTCTTTAAACCCTCTGCTTAATATATACTTCCAATTGGTGTTCTTTATAGTTTGTCTTTTCAAGGAACACTCAATTTAATCTTCACACTTTATCAGTAAAATTTCCCAACATAGTGAAATTAGAGAAATCAGCACTATGATTCTCCACACACCCTGTAACCCAAATGCAGCAGGTAATCAATATCCTTCCCTTTTTATCCATTATATGGATGGACAGATGGATGGATGAATGGATGGATAAATGGCTAGAAGAAAGGACAGCCTTACTTGAAGACATTTCACTTATCTATCATTAAAAATAAAACAAATCCACAAACACTGGGACTTTCAGTTTCTGACTTCATGAGTCACTTCCTTCTTTACCACTCACACACATATCATGCCCTTAACAATTATTGTAAAAAGAATCAATGATGAATAACACCTTTCAGATTCCATGATCAGTATCAGGAGGGTGATAACTTAATCAATGACTATGTTCCAGAGACTTACTGAAAACAATTAACACTTCACTGGAACTGGGTACTATGTAGACTGGTCACATTTTTGGATGATGTTTCATCATGACACCTTGAAGATTTTTTTCTCCCAGTTCCAGTCCCTCCTATAGTTGAAGCAACAGACTACAGAAAACAAACGAGCTGGGTATACCTCACAAAACTGAACAGAGGCCATGCCAATAGCTCGGTCTTACAATGTTTTGTTTCAAAATTCATACATTTGACTTTGTAGCCTATTTTAGAATTATCTTTTAAATTTGCAAGTCAGTTCAGTTAAACCAAATTATTATGAACGAGGAACCAATTACAAGCCAGACACCAAGGATTAATCGAGCATGCTCTATAAGGTTAGTAGAGTCCCACATGAACCACTGTGGTACCAAGTGTGGTATGAAAACCACTGTAAGGGAATTGCAGAAGGAAGCATACAAGGTGACTGATAATAGGACATTTGGAAATTTATTGTAATCAGAAAGAGAAGCAGGCATTTTTGTGAATGTGGGATATGGTCAGTAGGTGCATGAGAAATGGGTTAGATGCAGACACAGAGAAGTGGGGAAGATTTCCTGATGAGAGGCAAACAAATGAATCAACGTTCTCAAGAGCTCACAACATGTCAATAGCAGTAACAGCTAGCCCTTGAGCAGTTCTCATGTGGGTAAACATTATTTTGAGCACTTCACATAATCCTTAATTACTAATAATGCCATTTTTACAATGCTTTTTAAAATAAAATTATTGACTGTCTTGTACATATGAACAAATGAAAAGCTACAAATTCACCTAGATTTCATAGCTAGGGAAGCCATGATGGTTAATTTTGAGTATCAACTTTATTGTAACATGAATCCTCTAGAGGACTGGTCTAATACACATCAGGACATGTCTGTGATTACATATTTAATATTTATTTATTTAGACACAGTTAAATCCTGAGGGCTTTGACCTATGAAGTAGATTAATACTTTGATGGGTTCTAATATGACATATTAATGAGAGTAGGGGAAAGATAGGAGGTGGAGCTCAGATGGAGAAAATGCTTCACTGGAAGCATGTCTTTGAGGGCTATATTTTGTCTTGATCTTTTCCTGTATCTGCACTTCTTACTGCTTTCTGGACACGAAGATGTTCACACAAAGATAAAGAACCAAGAGACCATGCATTGGATCCATAAAACTAGAAGCCATAGTAAACAGACTATCTTTTAAGTTGATTCTGTCAGGTATTTCGGTCACAGTAATACAAAAGTAACTCAAACCATGGTTACTGATTTAGACGGAGGTCAGTCAAACAACAAAATCTGAACTTACTCTACTCCACTAACTATATTGTCTCAGGAAGGAGATTTTGAATGAAAATCCAAACACATCACAGCTCTGTCAGAAGGAAAGTCATCTCACTGGGATGCTGTGGGCAAACAGCAATGAAGCTGTGAGCCATGGGGTCTTCAGCTCTGTGTGAGACGGAAGAGCAGAAGGATTCTCTCCAAGCCTACTTATCACAGTTCTCACTAAACTGAACTATGAAAGGATAGACACAGAAGCCCAAGGCTGAAGTTCAGAGAGGATTTGGAGGAGCTCAACTAGAGTTCGCTCCAGGAAAGGGTCTTTGCTGAACAAGTGATATATAAATTATAGCTATGGCATCAAATCTGAACACACACACACACACACACACACACACACACACACACACAAAACAAAACAAAACAAAACAAAAAAAACAAAAACAAAAACAAAAACAAACAAACAAAACAGAATAAGGTTGGAGGTGTGTGGTGGTCTGAATAGGTATGGCCCCCAAAGACTCATGTGTTTGAAGGCTTGGCCCATAGGAAGTTGCACTATTAGGAGGTGTGGCCTTGTTGAAGTAGGTGTGACCTTGTTGGAGGAAGTGTGTTACTCTGGGGGCCGGCTTTGAGGTCTTATATGCCCAAGCTATGCCCTTTGTGGTACACAGTCTCCTGCTGACTGTGGACCAAGATGTAGAACTCTCAGCTCCTTCTCTAGTACCATGTGTACCTGCACACTCCCATGCTTTCCTGCATGACAAAAATAGACTAAACTTCTGAAACTGTGAGCCAGCCCCAGTGAAATGCTTTCCTTTATAAGAGTCGCTGTGGTTGTGGTGTCTCTTCACAGCAGTAGAAATCCTGACAGAGACAAGGACAGTCACGGATGACTTTTCAAACTGAATTGTGTGTGATACCAGAATAATTTTCTTCTCTGTGAACTTAGGTTCTGAGTTGGTAAAGTAACTCTGATAAAATAAAACCACTGTCACTAAGGTCTGTGTCAACTGAAAGTGAGTTTTTACTGTTTAAGCACAAGGTTCTATGATGATGGAACATCCTTTTATTTTTATTCATTTTATTTTTTTTGGATAGGTGGTATTTAATGTGAGATAAAAAATATGGAGTCATAATGGCTATTAACAGCAACAACAACCAAATCAAACCAAAACCAAATAGCAGCCAATACTGGTGAGGATGTAAGAAAAGGAGAGCTCTTATTCATTGCTAGACAGAATGTGAATTAGAATATATAGCCAGAATATATATTGCTTTTATATTCCCGGGCATAGCCAAAGGACTCCATATCCCACTATAGAAACACCTGCCCATCTATGTTTAGTGTTGCTCTGCTGCCAGTATCTAGGAAATGGAACCAGCCTGTATGGCTGTCAACTGACAAATAGATAATGCAATTGTGGTGTACATGCATATACACATATACAATGAAATTTCATTCAACTGTACAGAAAATAAAGTTATTAAATTTGCAGGAAAATAGGCAGAACTGGATAAAAATATACCAATGGAACATTCTCTTTCTCATATGTGAACCACAGCTTTGAATTCTGAGACTGAAGTGTTGGACTTGAGGTGCTTATAAAGACCAGGAAGATAGAAAGGGACCATTAGAGGGAGAGAAGAAAAAGAGGTCTTTCTTAAGGGATGGCAGAACACACACAATGTGAGAGCAGAAGGAACACAATAGGAAAGTGGGTGGGGGCACCAGAGTGGAAAAGTTCAAAGGAGATGGAGGTGAAGGATAGGTGAGAGGAGATGGTTGGGGAACAGTTAACCAAAATTAAAGATGTATTAAAAAAAAGGCACTCCAGAAACCCATTGTTTTATAAATCTACAAAATATTTGAATGGAGACTCCCTGTATGGGTGGATAACACTCTTCCCAGAAGTTGAAAGTTCTTAAATGAAAATCTGCTGCCAGGTATGACATACCTCCCTTTGAGCTGTTGGTCAGGGAGGTCCCAGAGGATTCCCTAAAACACAACAGGGTATTGCCAATGCTCTTGGGTTCCCACTTGAAAAGGTCCTGTGCTAACTTATTGCTGATGGCCTCACATACTTGAGTGGCAAGACATTGAGAAATCCAGCTGGACATGAGCGGCAAGCTTCCTCCCTGCAGGTTAGCTTTCATATTGCTGGGAGGTGCTATGTAGATTGCTGGGGAAGAAAAATCATCAATGGTCCTACCTAGCTGCGCAACCCCAAAGCAACAACAGTGACCTGCCTGGTGGAGATGTGCCCACTGGTGCAAGAGTGGCATGACTATGATAGGCATACCCTATTGGTTTAAATATTAAGGCCACTCCATGTAGTTAAAAGAGAGGTTTATTTTGTGGGATAACTTACAAGTGAAGGGATAGGCTATAGGGTCTGGGAAAGGTGTGGCGCAGTCCAGTGGTGTTCTCTGGAGAACTCTGCTCCGTCTATCTCCAGAGTCCTGGATCCAGGAACCAAGAGAGCTGGCCCATCCGGATCTCGGGTCTTCAGGGGTCCTCTCTCAGCTCCACCTTGTAGGCGTGACAGTAACCAAAGCCTCAAAGGGGGTGGTATTTCCAGGTCAAAGCTGGAACGGCTACCCACTACAATACCCAACTGCTTTCTGGTTTTGTTTGAGTATCACTCTCCGGGAGGAAACACCTACATGGTACTTTACACTTGGTCAAGGCATTCTTTTGGCCACTGTCTGCTTTTGCAGTGTGAGAATATTGCTCTTCACAGTGACTGTTTGGACTGTTGTCTAGTCTCACCATTGAGAGTACTTCATGTGCCATAATAATCTCTGCTTGTCTACTATATTCTGGTTTTTTTTTTTTTTTTTTTTTTTTTTTTTTTTTTTTTTTTTTGTCTAAATTCATTTGTCAGAGATCGTAAGTACTGGGTAGCTTAGGGGAGCAGAGGCAGATTTTGACACCATACCCACATTTCATTTTCTGTAGCAGCAAAGTTAGTTAACTGTAAAACCAGTGTGGATTTGCATGGTTCTGTCACATGGCAGCAAGCAGACTGTGTGGACAAGTTCTCAGCTCTATGGAGGCATTTGAGACTTATCAACCAATTAGTGGTTTATTTCTAAAACAACTTTCATGTTTGATGCATCTTTGTCAACACAGCCTGCTGTTTCTGTCTTCCCAGGATCTAGAGGAGGAATGTAGATGTTTAGAGAAAAGAGATGCTACACCAAACCCCCATGGCATGCCAGTGGTCACTCTAGAATGTGTTCCGTGCTGTTCCTACCCAAGCTAGTCGGCTGCTGTTCAGTCTCCTGAGAATGAGGACAGGGTGAGTGTTTGAAACACCTTAGTTATGAAACAACCAGCAACTCCTTCCGTGTAACCTCCCTCCCAGAGATAGAGACTGAATTCCAGTGACGCTCCTTTTCATGTGAAATGAACTAATGGATAAAAATGCAAGACTATTTTGCCAGCGCCAGAGGATTAGGTACGCTTTATGATGCAAAACTGCTCTCTCCGCAGAACTCAAAAGAAGAGCAATAAATAGGAAAGCATCTGTCTGCTATGGATGTTTTAACATCGTAAGCCTGGGTAAAGTTACACAGTAAAAAGAGTCCAGTATTTGGAGGCAAAAATATTTCGTTTAGCATCTCAATTCATACTTGTTCACTGTGCAACCTTGTGCCTGGGGCTAGCACACACTAGACGTGTAGAACGAGAGAGATAATTGCTACCTATACCATCATAGGGCTGCTGTGACAGCAAAAAGAGCAAGAGCATAAAATACTGTGCTCAAGGAAATTGTTTATGTGCTATATAAAACACCATAATTTAATGAGTAGCAGTTTATTTACACAAAATCAGCAAATAAATATGTCATGGGACACTATTGAATACATATTTCATCATGCATCACCGCTAGGGTGGTGAGCAGTCTACAAACTGTTAGCTTTGCTTTATTTTTGCTCAATAAATATTCATTGAGTGACCATTAAGTGCCAAGTAGAAAAACATGGGCCCATTACGATGCTAGACACCTAAATGCTGAAATAGTAGGACGTTCACAAAATCTGAAACTTTATGTTTGGGACAACCGTACTCTGCTTAGAATTCCTGCTAATTGGTTAATGTTAACTGGTTAGTACTCATTAAAATCAGTCACAGAGACTGACTGGGTCTTTTTGTTTAAGCATCTCTGTTCGTATTTTTGTCTTATCTTCATAAAACCCTCATGTGAGAACTGTCCACTATATCCAGAGGAAAGGAACATCCTTAATGCTGGTGCCCAGTGAGTCCGGGCAAAATCCAAGCACATGATCTTATTAAGTTCTGAACACCATTAGATCAAATCTCATTCAGTGGCTGGGTACCTGGATTCATACACCCACTTCATACTCATCCTGTATCTCCAAGACATTAGGAAACAGAAACTGTTAAAGGAGAACAGAGTTTTCAGTTTGGCCAAACTAGGGAGTGAACCCCTCCGATCTTTCTCTGCCTTCCCTACAGCAGTGTTACAGAGTCATAGAAAAGAAGAAATAGATGCTAGGAAGTCTTTATATGTTAATTTAAACCATGGGAACTGTTTGAAGTCTCTTCCTGTGAGGAGGAACCAAGATGGCCTCTTCCTCTCATTGACACAAGGTTTTAATAGTTCCCTTCCCTTAGCATGCACACCTTGGAGGACATTTTAGTTCTTTGGGGTCATTGTTTCCATAGTCTGAT